>NC_140483.1:99013090-99310590 GCF_964271855.1 Acomys minous | reverse complement strand
AATAAGGAAATTAGAGACATAAAAGGGATCAATATGGGATCCTGGAGAATGTGTGACGCCAAAAATTAAACACCAGTCCCTTATACATTAAATCATACCTATTTAAATCTGCAGCTAGAGGCTCAATAGATAAAATACTGATAACTTGAATTTGCAACCCAGAAAATATGGCAGAAAGAGGAACAAAAGGGCATGTGGTCCTCTGATATCCAGGATAGGAAACACACACACAGAGAGAGAGACAGACACACACACATGCAAGCACACACACATGCATGCATACACATGCATACACACATGCACACAACAGGCACACTTGCACACAGGCATGTGTGCACACATGCACACACACACACAATCACACAAACACACACACACACACACACACACACACACACATACACACACACACAGATTCATTCTTCAGGAAGCAAGGTCCATTTCCTTCAATCTCAACTTTGCACTGTTCTCTTCTATTTTTATCTCCACTATATCTACCTGTAATTATGATACATTTTTTTCTCCTATATTTTTATTTCCTGAGTTTATCCCCCATATAAATGATCTTATTGAATATCAGTGGGGAAAACAAAATTATTGATGATGGTCATAAATGTCAACATAATCATCACCATCATTGCTTGTGCATCAGCATCATCCTATGTAATATAACCACAAAGTATCAGAAATCTGAAAGCTCAAATACATATGTTAAAATAGATGTTGTTATCCCAGGATCATATAGAAATACTAAACATGGATAGATAATGAGAGATATTAGATATGTGGTTATATGGTTGAATTTGGCAATGATTTTCAAGCAACAATACCAGTGCAAATTCTAGTGCTGTGTATCTAGCAGAGAGAATAGAAACATGGATATGAGAAAATAACAACCCTTGATCAAGTCTAGTTGAGGTAAAGAGCCATAAAATTAATTAGAATCCCATATGGGGGAAAACTACTAATAAGAATCTGCTATTAAGGCGCAAAGGATAAAAGGGATTTCCTTTGCCAGTGAAGACAAATGAAGGTTATTATATCAATATTTTCCTGAGGAATAAAAATCTTCTTTGACCAGAAAGAAGACTCCACACTTCATATATTTATGATAGTATGAAACTATTGTGCAATTATAGAACTATTTTTCTTACTTTTTCCATCTTTCTTCTCCTGTGCCTCCTCCTTCCTCTACCTCTGGCTTTTTCCTTTTCTTCTTATATTTTTCTAAAAAACAAACAACAACAACAAATTGATCACTGCTATATTCACACTTCCCATGATGAAGGGAATTGAAATAGCAAAATTTGTGATCTAGATGTCTTTCATTGTAAAATCATTAATGAAACTGTGGATATGGATGTGACGTAGAATTTCTAAAGTAATAGCACAAATCCTTGGAGGGTTATTGGAGCACAATCACAAAAGCAAGTCATTTAGAATGCCCAGAGCTATTGAAATTGTACTCAGTTACTCATTTACAGTCCCGTGACATTTGTGAATTTTTTAAGTTTTAGTGGCTAATTTCCATCAGGATAAAACAATTCTTTTCCAGCAAGATTTCTTTATACGTGTGTGGGGGCATGTTCCTATATATCGTCTAGTATACATTCATTTCATATAATGTTATATACAGTGTATTAATGTTATTCATAGTCTAAAATATGAAAGATTGTTGTCCTCATGAGTTTAAGTTCATCAAAATAATATTAAATGTAATAAACTTGCTTAAAATAAGAAATACTCTAAGACATGGAGTAAGGCACAGCATTCATTCTTTGACTTCATCATTTTCTCTTTCTATTTGACATGAATATATTTCATCAGGTTAGTTACTCAATTAAATATAGTGTGTGTGCATGCATGTGTGTGTATGTGTGTGTGCATGCACACATGCATGTGTGTGCATGTGTATTGTGTGTGCATGTGTCTGTGTGCATTTGTGTGTTTGTGTGTTTTCCACATATGGAAAAAATTATCACTTCTGCAAAATTTGTAGTTTGTAAGAATGTGATTTGTAAGAATGAAATAAATGTCTCAAAAAGGCTGAACCATCACCACAAAATAAAAGTATTTTAGCTAACTATGCACAGAACCCACTAAACTAAAAGCAGCCCTGGCAAAACAAACCATTCTCTTAAGCAATCAGTGCTAATTGCAAAGGCAACAAACATTTAAACCCCAAATGAAGAAGCCACAGACTGTCCGCAAAAGCCTCATATGAAATTTGCCACATATTGCAGAGCTAGAAGAAACCATTTGTTGGTGTTAAAAGGTGACTCTCTAAGATGGTCTGAGACTCTGAGAACACTCACATGCACGAACTGTAGACATCAGTCATCATGCTGTTTGCACAGTAATGCATTCTCTATGGGGTGGGATATAAGAAGCATCTTTATTCAATTATAAATTGCAACCATTAGGAAATTATGAATGTTATTTCTAAATACATGCTATGAAATAATATAAAAAGTATTGACAAGAAATGAACTACAATTTGGAATTTAAGATGTATCTCTATATGTTTTATTTGAAAATATATGCCCTAAATTTAATGTGACAAGGAGCCTAGAGGACCTCAAGCAGTATTATCTATTCCAAAAACTAGTACTTGTGTTAGAAAGATAAGATCCAAACTCATGGAGCATTATGTGTTAATATAGAAAAGGTTTTAATCCAAACTATATGAGAACTATAAGGCAGAAAAAAATCTTATTTGGATTTAAAGCAACTCTTTGCTTAAAAGCATTAAAGTTAGAAAATAAAAGTCCATGTTAATGTTAAAATTATTATAGGTTAGAAAATATAAAATATTCATATCATGTTAATATTTTTTAAAATATGCATCTTTTAAAATTCTGAGGCTTCTTATTTTTTAGCTGTTACTGATATTTTTATTTTATTTTAATGTGAAACATATGTTTTTAATTAGGATCACTGTTGCTATGATGTGACACAATGACCAAAAGCAGCTTGGGAAGCAAAATATTTATTTGGCTTATGCTTCCACATCACTGTTCATTACTGAAGGAAGTCAGGATAGAAACTCAAGCAGGTCAGGAACCTGGGGTAGAAGCTGATGCAGAGGCCATGGAGGAGTGCTGCTAGCTGGCTTGTGCCTCATGGATTGTTCAGCTTGCTTGCTTATAGAATCTGGACCCACCAGCCCAGGGATAGGGGCATCCACAACAGGATGGTCTCTATGCCATAGATCACTGATTACAAACATGCCCTAAAGGCTTGCCCCCAGCTCAATCTTGTAGCAGTATTTTCTAAATTAAGGTTTGGTTTTCTCTGGTGGCTCTAATGTACCAAAGTAACATAGAACTAGGAAAACTAGCCTGTCAGCTCTTTTCTTTTGTACTTACACATTTTCTTCATAGAATCAACATTTCCTCCTATTATTCATCCAGCCTCTTTCGGAGTCTCTACAGTGCTTCTCTTATAGTTTGAATATTAATTGTCACCAAGGGTCATGTAGTGCACTGTATAAACGCTTGATTGTTAGTGTCTAATGCAAAATTAAATGATTGGAACCTTTAGCTGTTAGGACCCAGAAGGAAATTTCTCTCTCCCTCTCCCTCTCCCTCTCCCTCTCCCTCTCCCTCTCCCTCTCCCTTTCCCCCTCTGTCCACTCTCCCCCTCCTTCTCCCCTTCTTCTCTGCCCTCTCTCTTCTCCTCCCTCTCTCCCTCTCTCCATCTCTGTCTCCCTCCTCTCCCTCCTATTCTCCCTCTATCTCTTCTCTCTATCTTTCCCTCTCTCCCCTCCCCTTTCCCCTTCCCTGCCCCCTCTCTCCCTCCCTGTCCCCTCCCCCTCTCTCCCTCCCTGTCCCCTCCCCCTCTCTCTAGTCCTCCCTTCCTCCTCCCTCCTCTCTTTTGCCCTCTCTTTCTGACTTCTGTGAAACAAGAAGCCTACCCCATAATGTTCCCTCACCATGATGTATTGTGCCACCATAGGTTGAAAGCAACCTGGCCAAAGCAACTATTGACAAATATATTTAAATATCTGCACCAAATAAACATCCACCATTTTCAATGGTTATCTCAGGTGTCTTCATTAGGTAAAGAACTAACACAGCTTTTCCAGGGCAGGGATGTTAAGGTTAGCATGAAAGTTAGCTTGACTGGATTTAGAACTGTCAATGTCAAGTTAGAATCACTTAGAAGACACATTTCTGGAGGTTTCTTTTGTTTTTTCTTAATTTATTTTTAGCTTATATATATAATTTTACATCCTGACCATAGCCCCTCCCTCCCCTCCTCCCAGTCCCTCCCTCCCACCCTCTTCCTCCTGTCTCTCCTCCCCTTGTCCTAAGAAAAGGAGAATACTCCACCCACCAATCCACCCCAGCACATCAAGTCACATCAGGACTGAGCTCCTCATTCACTGAGGCCAGACTTTGGAGCAGGCAACAGAGTCCCTGTTATAGTCAGCACTTGCTCAACTTACTAGGAGACCAACATGAAGATCAAATTGCTCATCGGTTACATATGTGTAGGGGACCTAGTTCCAGTCCATGCCTGTTCCTTGGTTGTGCTTCTGTCTCTGTAAGCTCCTGTGTTTGTTGACTCTGTTGTTCTTCTGACAGCATTCTTTTACCATCTGGGTCCTTCTATCCTTCCCTCCCACTCTTCCACAAGACTTCCTGAGTTCCACCTAAAGCTCACCTGTGAGACTCAGCATCTGATTCCATCAGCTGCTGGGTGGGGCCTTTCATCTCTGGTAGTTTCTATAGAGTTTATAGAGAAGATTAACAAGGGTGTAAAAGGTCTAAAGAAGCCCCCAGATTATGAGCAACACTACTATGAGCTACAATGCCAGACTCAATGAAAAGGGGAAGAAAGGAGAAAGCAAGCAGGGTAAACATTCATCTCTCTCTCTCTACAGTCCAAAAACTGTAAGTACATAAGGTGTGCATGATACACAGAACAATTTAGGCTGGTTTTCTGCTTTTTGTATGAGCAGAAAAACAGACATATGTAAATCTTCATTCATGCCGTATGAAGAATGCCATCTAATAGTAATTCATAGGGACTCTGTAGCCAACAAGAAGCATTGTCTATGCCTGGACATTCATGTCTCAGCCAGTCTCAGAACTATTCCCATATAGTGGGATTACGAATATAAGTTACCTGCTTGTTCTACAGTTTAAATTCTTCACATCCTGGTTGTAGATTGTATCCCCCTCCCTCCCTCCCTGCTGATCCCCTCTCTCCCTCATCCCCTTTCCCACCCTCCCTTAGTGATCTGAAAAGGAAACCCTCTTACGCTGACATCAGACCTCAGTCTATCAAGTCTCACCTGTACTACCTGTAATCTCTTCCTCTGCAGCCTGGCAAAGGCATCTTGCCAGGGGGAAGTGATCTAAGTTTAGTGGCCAGAGTACATGTCCAAAGTAATATTTAGTCTCCACACGTGGGATCCACAAGGAGACTATGCTACTACATCTCAGCAGAGGGTCTAGATCCACATAATACATGATCCTTGGATGATATTTCAGTCTCTGTGTTGTAGTGTAGTTATGTGGTTAATACCTTAATATCTTTCTGGTTCTGGGTTACCTCACTCAGGATGATCTTTTCCAGTTCCATCCATTTGCCTGCAAATTTCAAGCTTTCCTTTTCTTAAATAGCTGAATAGTATTACATTGTGTAAATGTACCTTAGTTTCTTTATCCATTCATCTGTTCAGGGACATCTAGGTTGTTTCTGGATTCTGCTTATTGCGAATAAAGCTGCAGTGAACATAGTTGAGCAAATGTGCTTGTTGTATGGTAGAGCATCTATAGTGTATATTCCCAGGAGTGGTAAGACTGGGTTCGGAGGTAGAATTATTCCCAATTTCCTGAAAAAGCACCAGATTGATTTCCAAAGTGGTTGTAAAATGGAGGAGTATTCCCCTTTCTCCACATCCTGTCCAGCAGGGGCTGTCACCTGAGTTTTTTATCTTAGCCATTTGGATAGGTATTTGGTTTGGTGGTGTTTAATTTCTTGAGTTCTTTATATATTTTGGATATTAGACCTTTGTCAGATGAAAAATTGGTTAAGATCTTTTCCCAGCCTGTAGGCTGTTGCTTTGTTCTGTTGACAGTGAAACCAAATAACCCAATTGAGAAATGAGGCTCAGAACTAAACAGAATTCTCAACACAGGAATATCAAATGGCTGAGAAACACTTAAAGAAATGTTTGTCCTCCTCGTTAGTCATCATAGAAATGCAAACCAAAACAACACTGAGATTCCATCTTACACCCATCAGAATGACTAAGGTAAAAAACTCAAGTGACACCACATGTTGGCGAGGATGTGGAGAGAGAGGAACACTCCTTCATTGCTGGTGGGAATGCAAACTAGTACAGCCACTTTGGAAATCTATCTGGTGCTCTCTCAGAAAACTGGGAATAGGGCTTCCTCAAGACCCAGCTATCCCACTCCTTGGAATATGCCCAGAAAATGCCCTACCACACAACAGAGACATATGCTCACCCATGTTCATAGCTGCTTTATTTATAATATCCAGAACATGGAAACATCCTAAGTGTCCCTCAGTAGGAGAATGGACTAAGAAACTATGGTACATTTACACTATGGAATACTACTCAGCGATTAAAAACAAGGAATTCCCGAAATTTGTGGACAAATGGCTTGAACTAGAAATTATCATAATGAGTGAGTTCACCCAGAAGCAAAAAGAGACAAATGGTATATACTCACTTATATCGAGACACTAGTCCAAGGGGTACGTCCCATGAAAAACTTTACTTACCAGCGAAGTGAGTCGGAGGGGAGGACATCCTATTGGGACTTTAGGTGAGAGAAGCATAGGAAAATGGGAATTGGAAGGATCCAGAGGGTCCTGGAAACCTACAAGAACATTTTGATGGGCGGATCTGGGTCCTGGGGTCCTGCTCAAACTATGGCACCAGCGAAGGAAAATATAGGCAGTAAACTTCGAACCCCTACCCAGACCTAGCCAATGGACAGGACATTTTCCACTGCTGAGTGGAGAGTGAGATCTGACTTTCACATGAACTCCAGTGCCCCATTTCTGACCACGTCCCCTGGATGGGGAGGCCTGGTGGCACTCAGAGGAAGGATAGCAGGTTACCAAGAAGAAACTCGATACCCTAAGAGAATGTATAGGGGGAGGAGGTCCCCTTCAGTCACAGACATAGGGGAGAAGAGTAGGGGGGAAGCAGGAGGGAGGGAGGAATAGGAGGATACAAGAAATGGGCTAACAATTGAGATGTAATATGAATAAATTAATAAAATAAAATTTTTTTAAAAAGATGAAATCTCAGAGTCATTTTGACTTGCAATTCCTTAATAACTAGGGATGTTGAGCACTTCTTTAAGTGTTTCTGAGCCATTCAATATTCCTGTTGAGAATTCTCTGATTAGTTCTGTACCCCATTTTTATTGGGTTATTTGGTATGATGGTGTTTAATTTCTTGAGTTCTTTATATATTTTGGATATTAGCTCTTTGTCAGATGTAGGGTTGGGGAAGGTCTTTTCCCAGTCTGTAGACTGTCATTTTGTTTTGTTGATAGTGTCCTTCACCTTACAAAAGCTGTTCAGCTTTATAAGGTCCTATTTATTAATTGTTGATCTTAGGGTCTGAGCTGCTGGTGTTCTGTACAGGAAGCTTTCTCCTGAGCCGATGAGCTCAAGGTTGTTCCCCCAATTTTTCTTCTAACAGATTTAGTATGTCTTGTTTTATGTTGAGGTCTTTAATCTATTTGGACTTCACTTCTGTTCAGGATGATAAATATTGATCTATTTTATTTTTCTACATTTGACATTCAGTTAGACCAGCAGGATTTGTTGAAGATACTATCTTTTTTCCATTGTATGAATTTGGCTTCTTTGTCAAAAATAAAATGTCCATAGGTATGTGAGTTTATTTCTGGGTTTTCAATTTGATTCGACTGACCAACCAGACAATTTCCATGCCAGTACCATGCTGTTTTTATTACTGTTGCTCTATACTACAGCTTGAGATCCAGGATGGAGATTCCTCCAGAAGATCTTTTATTGTACAGGATTGTTTTAGCTTTGCCATTTTTTTTAAATTTTCCATATGAAGTTGAGAATTGATCTTTCAAGGTCAGTAAAGAATTGTTTGAGTATTTTGATGGGAATTGCATTGAATCTGTGGATTGCTTTTGGTAATATGGCCATTTTTACCATGTTGATTCTCCCAATCCATGAGCATGGGAGATCTTTCCATCTTCTGAAATCTTCTTCAAATTCTTTCTTCAGATATTTGAAGTATTTTTCATACAAATCTTTCACTTCTTGGTTAGAGCTACACCAAGATATTTTATATTATTTGTGGCTATTGTGAAGGGTGTAGTTTCCCTAACTTTTTCTCACACTCTTTGTCACTTGTATACAGGACGGCTACTGTATCCAGGCACTTTGCTGAAGGTGTTTATCAGCTGTAGGAATTCCTTGATAGAATTTTGGGGTCACTTATGTAAACTATCATATCATCTGCAAATAGTGACAGTTTAACTTCTTCTTTTCTGATTTGTATCCCCTAGTTCTCCTTTAGTTGCCTTATTGCTCTTGCTAGGACTTTAAGTACTTTATTGAAGAGATACGGAGAAAGTGGACAGCCTTGTCTAGTCCTTGATTTCAGTGGAATTGAATAAAGTTTCTATCCTTTAGTTTTATGTTGGCTATAGGCTTGCTGTATATTACTTTTATTATGTTTAGGTATGTGCCTTATATCCGTGCTTTCTCCAGAACTGTTAAAAAGAATGGGTATTTGATTTTATTGAATGCTTTTTTAGCATCTAAGGAGATGATCATATGGGTTTTTTCTTTCAGTTTGTTGACATGATGAATTACATTGATGGATTTCCATATATTGAACCATCCCTGCATGCCTGGGATGAAGCCTACTTGGTCATGGTGAATGATAGTTTTGATGTGTTCTTGAATTTGGTTTATGGGTATTTTATTGAATATTTTTGCATCAATGTTCTTAGGAAAAATTGGTCTGAAATTCTCATTCATTCTTTTGTCTTTCTGTGATTTAGGTATCAAAGTGACTGTAGCCTCATAGAATGAGATTGGTAATCTTCCTTCTGTTTCTATTTTACAAATAATTTGAAGAGAATTGGTATTGGTTCTTCTCTGAAGGTCTGGTAGAATTCTGCACTGAATCCATCTGGACATGGGTTTGTTGTTGTTGTTATTGTTGTTGTTGTTGTTGTTGGGAGACTTTGATGACTGTCTCTATTTCCTTAGGCATGATAGGACTACACAATTTATTTACCTGATCTTGATTCAATTTTGGAAATTGGAAGTTATCAAGACAAATGTCCATTTCATTTAGATTTTCTAATTTTGTGGTGTATAGGCTTTTGAAGTAAGACCTGATGATTCTTTGGATTTCCTCAATGTCTGTTATTATGTGCCCCTTGTCAATTCTGATTTTGTTCATTTGGATACTCTCCCTCTGCCTTTTAGTTAGTTTGGCTAAAGGTCTGTCAATCTTGTTGATTTTCTCAAAGAACCAGCTTTTGGTTTCATTGATTCTTTGAATTTTTTATTGTCAGCCTGGATTTTTCTGTGGGTTAGCTGGGTTGCCAGGGGTCACACTCACCTGTGCCCCCATACAATGTAGATCTCTCTCTCTCTCTCTCTCTCTCTCTCTCTCTCTCTCTCTCTCTCTCTCTCTCTCTCTCTCTCTCTCTCTCTCTCTCCCTCCTGGGAATCAGCAGCAGTGGTGTTTTGTGGCTCACAATTTAGTCTTTACGTCACTGTGCAGTCCAGGTTTTCCTGCTAACCAGATGCAATTTGTGATTGGTGCTGCCATCTTGGATTCCCTCCCCTCTTTTACTAGAGATTGGGGTATTTCAATGATTCTTCAAGGATCAAATGTTCAGAGACTTGCTCCTAGCTGAAGGGAAAATGGGTCAGAACCCTTTTTTACAATATCACACTGAATCCTTTTCTTTTGTTTTGGGCCTGGCCATTCTATCCAACTATTCATAAATTCAGCACTTACTATGCAGTTTTCACTCTCTATACCCTGGGACAAACAATGAGAAGTAAAAGGCTGCAACCTACAAGAGTTCTAAGTCAGACAAGACAATGCTGAAAATTTTATTTGGTAACATCTCCTCACAGTGATATCTTGTTTCTAGTTGTTAAGGTAGAAAAGTCACACTTGTGTTTACTTCCTTACTGATAGTGACACTTGGTACCATTAAATGTACCATACTAACAGTATTTTCAGGAGTCTGGCTGGATCTTGAGTATTAATGATAATAGTTGAGGTGATCATTTTTAGTGAAAAAAGAAAATTGGCATTGTTTGGGAGTTTAATAAATTATTTACATAGTTTTTAAAACTGGAAAAAAAAGATTCCCAAGTTTAATTTTTACTCAGCAGTAATTTCTATCCTCTTCAGTAGTTGTGTGTATTGTAAACATTGGGACAAAAAGAGGTTTCCTATATTAGTTGCATATTTTGTGTGATGCAATGTATCAGTTGAGACAGACTAGTCATTCCAAGCCTTAAAATGGTAATCCATAAGATCTTCAAGCTGTTGCTCAGTCATCCCATAGGACTCCTATGGCAGTCATCCCTCCCACTGTGTATAGTCTGAGAAAGGAGAAATACTTACTGCCAAGAAAAGCACATACATCTAAATATTTTAAATTCTTAATAATCAATTTCATAAAAATGAAAGTTTTCTTTTAGTTGCATCCTCTACAAGGACTAAAGAAAAAAAATTTTTTTTGTTAGAGGATCCAAATGTCCATCAGTGTGCTGTATGGTGTTTACAGTGTTTTCATCAGTAATTATGTGACCCTAAAAGAACAGGTATCATATTGAATCTAGGAAACTATGATCATATGGATGCAAGTTCTTTTAGATACTCAACCCTGGACGTGAAAATATGCAAAGAAATAGTAGACATATTCAGACTTCCTAGAAACAGAATGTGACTAGTGTATCTGTTGCATAGCTTGTGATGCTCAAATTCTTGGAGAAGAGAAAGGAGAACTGGGTGAAAATGAAGGCAAGAAGGGAAAGGGACATGAGGGCAACAGAAGAACAGGGCAGGGGAGAGGCTTGGGAGGGGCAGGGCAGGTGAGGACAGAAGTGGAATAGAGGAAAAGTGAGGAAAGGGAAGATCAGGAGAGGAGAGGGCAGTCAAGGAAAGAGAAAGCTCCTGAGTTCCAGCAGCACAGAAGCCAAGGGGTCTCCAGTTACATGTTATAGGAAGACAAGCAGGGTTCCACCAAAAGTGAGTGCTGTAACTTCCAGAAAGTACTAGTGAATTTAGAGAGAAAAGCACAACCATATAGCTTCTAGACCGGTCACTGACACATGCAGCCCTCTTCCATCTCCGAAGGGAATGCAACAAATCAAATTACAAAAGTGCTTTGAGGAAAGCTCATGTTAAATGAGAAAACGCCAAAGATTGAAAAGTCTTCAGCAGATGCTCATCCTTTGGCCCAAATGGTTTTATGACTCCTCTCTTTTGCATAGTGCTCAGTTTTCATTGGCTTATTTATGTAACTAAGCTCACAGTAACAGATTATATGTTTACAAACCACTGAAATTATATCATTCATCTGGGCTGAGCCTTGTGCAAAGTTCAAATCTATTTTCAAAGTTCTAAAGTGCAGCGCTTCACCATACATAAATAGATGCTCCTAGATAATACAATAATCAATGGTTTTGAGTCACTTGTCTTAGGACCTTAGGATTTTAGTATCTTTAGAAACCTGTTTTTCTCTCTCTTACTCTCTACCTCTTTCTTTCTTCAAGAGGCTGTACTGTGAATTCTGTAAGCAAATGATCAAGAAAATTTTCAGAAAAAAATCAACTATGGAAATGCCAATTTAAGGCTACAGAGATGGATATGCTTTCTGCACAAGGACAATGACCTGGGCTCAGATCTCTTTTTTTCAAATCTTCACAGAGACAGGAAAATGCCTCCATCTCATTGACCAGCTAGCTTTATCAAATTGGTGAGCTTCAAATTCAATGAGAGAACTTTTCTTATAAAATAAGATTGAGACTGATAGCAAAAGAAACAAATATTGACATTAGTCTTCACATTCATGCATAGGATCACGTACCTCCATGCACAAGTGTGCACACACACAAATATGTACATACTAAAATATATATGAACCCATACACATATACAGAGAGTGGGGTAAAGATACAGAGGTCAAATTTGAGACACTTGGCAACTTATTTCAAACTGTCAAGATGAAATCTTAAGCTAGAAGTTAGATCTGGATAGAGAATATCTCCAAACATGACCAAAATAAATAATAATGCTCTAATATATAGCTAGACTAAGGGGGAAAACAGGTAAAGAATTAAACACAGTAATTGGTATTTAAAAATGTATAATAATAATAATAATAATAATAATAATAATAATAATAATAATAATAACTGTGAGAAAGGAGGTTTAATTTTGCCAGCGATCTAAAAGAGTAAGACCATCAGAATCTTCCATCTACTTTTACACTGGTGGAATTGTTTTGGTAGTAATCTGCTACATTATATTGCAGAGCTATGTACATCCCACTGGAGAAGGGACTTCCATCCCTTTGGCATTGCTGGTTTCATTTACCAACTCACCGTCTAGGAATACAGTCATAAGGGAGACATTTCCAAAGATGTATTGATGTGGCAATGTTGCTGGCATCTGAAATGGGGTTGGCAATATAAATCCTCAAAAGCAGAGGACTCTGTAAATAAATAATGGATTACATACACCTCAATATTCACAACAGAACTGACAATCACATAAATTGTCTTATATATTCCAGCCATGAAAATAACTTCCAAGTGACATACAAAATATTTTGTAGGATGTACCATCATTTCAATCATAAGATTGGATGCAAATAATATGTATATTTTAAAATTAAAGGATGGTATGTTCATAAAGATTTCTTTATAATGGAAAATAAATATTTCATAATTTTATAATGTATGCTCATGAATGATTAGTTATTGCCTTTATTTTCATTTGGTTCCATGGGTTCTATGAACAAATGTATAATCAAGAAATTTGTATATGCTGTGGGTTATATTTTGATGTTTTGATGAATTCAGTGAGAACAACAAATTTTAAAATGTCAAATGTCATTTTCTCCAAGATTTTACTTTAGAGTAAATACGACCTAAGGAATAAAGTGACCCCATGATAAAAAGATGAACAAATCAAAACTCATTGAGGAAAGAGAATATTTAGAATGTTTAATTACTTGTTATAAGATATAAACATGGTAATAAAAACATAAAAAAATCATGACAAGAATATGAAATTACTTACAATAATATATAATAATGTAAGAGAAGATAGAAAAACATAAGATGAGGAAAATATGGAACAAAATTACATGTATGTTCACTTATTGAATATTTCTATTAAATATGACAGACTAATATTATGAACTTGATTTAATTGATATTTATGTTGAGGAAATATAGAAATCATAATAAAGTAAATTCATACTAAAATGTGGTAGCAAGCTAAACGATGAAAATAGGTTGAATGAAAGTGGGAAATTGAAGTAGAAATAATACATAAAAGCAGTAATGCATAGGAGCAAGAAAATTCCAGGAAAAATTTATTCAGAATTGCATATGACCCTGACAAATGCTATTCAACACACACACATGTGCACACATACACAGACACACACCATTGAGACCATTGAGTATATGCTAAATGAACATATTTTAACTGCTTCTGTCAATAGATGAAAGTGAGATTCATTAACTGAAATAGTCTTTATCTCCTGTTATCTCCTCTGACATTATTCCCATAAAAGCTCCTTTAGAAGATATGGACAGATCATGTGAGTTATAGCTACTGACAAAGAAAAAAAAAAAAGAAGTGAAGAGGAATGGGAAAAGAAATCCATCCAACATACCATCTATAGAACGGCCAGGTTTGAGCCTATTGTCCACGTATATATAGTTGATTTTTCAAATTAAATTACCCAAGCCAACTGTAAAATTACATGTTTCTCCCAGCCTGATAAGTATGACTTGCATAACTTAGAATTTCAGCTTGGTGAAAATTGAAAGACGAGCATGATCATTCAGAACAACCTAATTACACCAAGATGATTATCCGAGTTTCTAAATGTTTATAGAAATTTATCCTTAAAAGTAGTGGTTAAGGGTTTGATCCTTAAATATGAAGAATCATATTTAATAGCATTAATAACACTCACAGCCTATCAAACTGTGCATCTAAAGAAAACACAATTTAGTAGAAATGAATGTGGTTAGAAACCGAGACAAGGATAACAAGTACTTTCTTCAGATCCACCCAAGATTTATGCAGTGGCCATTCTAATTAGCATAATAGTTCACTGTTCATGGGATGTGAGGCCTTTCTTTAGGATGTTTCCTAATTAAAAAGCTTGTTTGAAGTGTGGTCTAATTTTAACTTTGTAATGCCAAAATATGACTGGAAAAGTCTGTTTTCATTTCAAGAATTGTTGGTTTTGCATTTCCAAGTTGAGATAGTTTCATCAGCTGTCTATAAGGCACATACTTAGGACAAGAAAATAAAGTGTCAGGACACAAAGTAACTGATTTTTAACTGCCCTCTACTCAGTTTTATTTTATTAATCATTTATCCTATCATTAGTCCTAAAAATTACAAATGAAGTACATTCACTTCCAAGAACTCATACCTCAATGTAAAAGTTACATGGAAATCAAGAATATACTACCAGTAAGTTACTAAAATATTATGATGCATTTCTTAAGTCCTATTGAAAATGAAGCTTTTGTTTATATTGTTTAAAAGTTTTTGTTCTTCTTATAGGTTTCTAGGGCCCTCTGGATCCTTCTATTTCCCCATTCTCCCATGCTTCTCTCACCTAGAGTCCCAGTAGGATGTCCTCCCCTCTGACCCACTTTCCTGGTGAGTGAAGACTTTCATGGGACATGCCCCTTGGGCTAATGTCCAGCTATAAGTGAGTATATACCATTTGAGCCTTTCTGCTTCTGGGTTAACTCACTCATTATGATCATTTCTAGTTCAATCCACTTGTCCACAAATTTCGGGAATTCCTTGTTTAACAGTTGAGCAGTATTCCATAGTGTAAATGTACCAGTTTCTTTATTCATTCTTCTACTGAGGGACACTTAGGCTGTTTCCAGGTTCTGACTATTATGAATAAGGCTACTATGAACATAGTTGAGCAAATGTTCTTTGTCCAGCACAAACTATGGCATCAGGCAAGGACAATACGTGCAGTAAACTTCGAACCACTACCCAGATCTAAGCAATGGATAGGACGTTCTTCACAGTTGAGTGGAGAGTGGGGACAGACATTCACAGGAACTCTGGTGCCCCATATTTGACCACGCCCCCTGGATGGGGAGGCCTGGTGGCACTCAGAGGAAGGATAGTAGGCTGCCAAGAGGAGACTTGATACCCTCTGAACATATACAGAGGGAAGAGGTCCCCCTCAGTCACAGTCTTAGGGGAGGGGAGTAAGGGGAAAATGGGAGGGAGAAAGGAATAGGAGGAAACAAGGGATGGGATAACAATTGAGATGTAATATGAATAAATTAATAAAAACAACTAAAAATAAACAACACATATTTTCCATGAAAAAAAAGTTTTTTTGTGTCAGTGAGAAGTATTGTTTAACTCAATAAAACACTTAGAGAGCAAGTGTGACAATGGGTTACTGGCACCCAGGGAAAAGGCAGGCATGGTAGCCTGAGGATATAAAATCTGGGAAAATATAGACCAAAGAAACACTGGGCTTTCTGGTAATAGGTAGGCTCCATGTCCAGTGAGAGATCCTATCTCACAGAAATAGTGTGTAGTGTGAAAGAGGAGGTATTTCACACACATGCGCACACACAGAAACACATATACATGTATACTTCATACACACACACACACACACACACACACACACACACACACACACACAATTACTGTTGTTAAAACCATCTGCACAATTCAAAAACCTTCCTATGAAGTTAGTTCATTTTAATAATTTTTGCTTAGAGTAAAAGGCATACTCAATATAATCAGAAAAAAATGATAAAAGAAATTACTGCAAGACCATGAAAGGATTTTACGTTTTAAAAAGACACTGAAGATCAGCAAAATACAAGGTTAGGAAAATGTGAAGTTAGGATTCATGTAAATATAAAGTGATAAATATTTCTGTTAAATAAGGAAGATACACATATTGTGAATTCTACCTGACTAATATAGCCTATTGGAATGTAAAAAGAGTAATGAGCAAAAGTATACTAAAATATCTTCTGGAACAGCCCTTTTTCACATCACCAGGTAGCCCTGCTCCTTCCTATTCCAAAGGTCTGCCAGGTTCGTCAGGGACTTCTCAGATAGGCCAATTTCCTCCTACACAATAGTTCCTCACCCTCCTGTTCTGGTATCACCTCCCATTCAGGTAGGTTCTGCTCCTTCTCATCATTTAGGAACTTAATATCCTCTGCTATTTAGCCTCATTGAATCATTAGTTAGGCATCCTCTTTCCTCATCCTGTGGGCATCTTAGCTCCTCACTGCTATAGATCACCCACATCCTCTAGGATATCCTGTCCTCACGACTCAAACTTGTGCTACTCCTTCCTACTGTATAATCCACACAGGCCTCCAGGATCTCAAAAACCAGTGTTTCATGATAAGCTCTAAAATTCCTAACCCCACAGTCCTTATAACTACAAACCCAGATGCCTAAGATCTCATGCCCTCATCCACCATTCTATCTAGATGACTTCAACAAGGTATATATAAAAAAAAAGCAGATGTAGAGAGAAATAGCAGAAGGCATCAGAAGAGAGGACCAGCAAAGAATGTGCTTACAGTTGGATAGCGTCTGTTCATGGATACAGTAGTGGATACTAGAAGATTCATGAATATCTCTCTTTGAATAGAAAAGGACTTATAGTTCTCCTTAAGACCATTTCACAAAATAAAATAACAACCTAACCCTGTTATAATTTTATCTTCTACTGACCATTATACAAACCTACAATGAAAGAAGAAAGGTGAGTTGAGAAAAAAAAAAAGAAGAAGATACAACAAACAAGCTACTTTAGATGCACAAGTTCAAGAAAAAAAAAAACAACAAAAACAAGAGTGGCATGAAAAATGACAATGCATCCCACTAAAATTTACTAATCCCATTCTAATGAATCCTAATAAAAAGTCCTATAATGTATGCAAGACAAGGAATTTCAAAGAATGATTATGGCCATGTTTAAATAACTCAACAGAATATAACTATGCTCTAAGAAAATAAATTGTTGACATAAATGAGGAAGTCAGTTCAAGCTATGAAAACAAAGTTTAATAAAAAGGAAAAAACCAACCTGAAGTGCAATAAGACATATAAAAACAACTCAGTATAAAACTTTACTAACAGAATGGATCATGTGCAAAACAGGGTCATAGCTGGAAGACAGGAGAGGATCATTGAAAACTCAGTGAGAGTAAAATAAAAGCTTAAAAACCATTTGAATAGAGCATGTAGGAGATTTTCTATTCCAATAACTAGGAATGGGGTCACAGTGGGGGATAGAACCTGGCACTCTGGTCGGGGCTGCTGCCTGGGTCCATGGTGATGTCAAAGAGCTTTAGAAGAGCTGCTCCTGTCCTTAGAGACAGGAGAGCTGACCCTGCCCCTCCCCTCAGCATCATGGGAGAGCAGGCCTTGAGGGTGTGAGAGCAAAAGAACTGTCCCTGCTTCTTGCTAGCTGCAGCACTTGACAGAGCAAGCCCACTCCTCACCTGGGCAAATTGAGAAAGCTGGCCCTGGTGGGTTAGGTGCAGGAGAGTGGGTGGGCTGAACAACTCAGTTACCACCAAGACTCAAGGCTTTGAGTTGGCGTACCCCAACATCTAACCCATCTATGTACTGGTCTTGAAGAATCAGTGCTGCAGGATCTCCACTGCACAGGGCAACAATGGGTATCCTAGAGGAGTCCTGGTGATGATCCTATATTGATATTGTAGCAGAAGCCAAAGGCCTTGTACCAAATCAATGACTAATTGCAATGATCATTTGCAACAACTGCTTCCATATTAAGATTTGTTTATTTGTTTGTTTGTTTGTTTTCTTTTGGGGGGAGGTTGCAAGGGCAGAGGGCAGATATGCATGCATGGGGAGATGAATGGGATTGTGGCACACTATGTGACATTCACAAAGAATCAATAACAAGAAAAAACAAAAAACAAAAAGAAAGGAAGCAAAACATTTCATTTGTCTCACAGCTCCAGAGGGAAAGCCTATAAAGGAGAAGGAGGAGAAGGCTAGCAGCAGGTGGCCAGAACAGAAAGCTAAGAGACATTTTTATTATGTTCAGGAATCAAAGACAACAAGACAGGATGTGAGAAAAAGATATGGACTTTCAAAGCCCACGCCCAGATACATAGTTTTTCCAGCAATGTTACAAAACCTAAAAGTCTCATAATCTTCCCAAACATGGCCTCTACTGAGAGATCAGTACTCATGAACCTATAGAGGATATTTCTCATTCAAAATCACAATAGATTGGAATAGATAATCAAAATCATGTCTGTTATTAATAAAATATAGAAGATATAAAAGCAAGCAAAATAAAAATCCAAAGGATTAATAAAATGAAGAGTTGACTTGTTTATAAGATTAACGAGATTGTCAAACAGCTAAATTAAACAAATTACAGAAAAAAAGACACAAATTAAGAAAATCAGAGATGAAAAAGAAGACATTGAAGAAATTCAGATAATAAAAATATACTTTTAGATGTTATGTTCCACTGCAGTGGAAAATCTAAAAGAAATATTTAAATTTATATTTGCATATGACTTGCCAAGCTTAAGCCATGATATAGTACATAACTTAAACAAACCCATAAAAACAAACAAGATACAAGCAGTAATTGAAAATTTCAAAACCCACAAGATGGATGCAGCACAGAATTTGACCAGATTTCAAAGTAGATATCATGCTAATACCCCTGAAATTCCATGGGTTAGAAAAGAACAGGACTCTTCCAAATTCTTTCACCAAGTAATATCCTAATAAAAAATCCAGATAATATTGAAACAACACAATGGTACTTTTAGGCCAATGTCTTTGACAGACATAGACACACAATTCTCAGTAAAGTATTTCCCAATAAAACTTAAGAACATGTAAAAATTATTATATACCTCAATGAAGTCAGCTTCATCCCACAGATGCCAAGATGGTTCAATATATGGCAAATCAATAAGTAATGTGACACATAAATAGACTCAAGGACATAAAACTATTGCATGGTCATCTTGTTAAATGAAGAGAAGTACTTTGTCAAAAATCCATCATCCTTTCATGAAGCTGAGGATCCTGGACCATATCTCAACATGTTCTCAGTAGAATAAGGGCAATAAACAACAAGTGTATAACTAATACCATGATAATACAAAAAACTGAAAGCATTTCTACTAAAGTCAATAATAAAATAATAAGATGTCCACATTGTTTCCTGCCTAATATAGTGCTTGGGGTCTTACCTGTTGCAATTATTTTATAAAAGGAAAATAAAGAAATACAAATAATTTTTTATCTTAGCCATTCTGATGGGTGTAAGATGCAAACTCAGAGTTGTTTTGATTTGCATTTCCTTGATGACTAAGGAAGTTGAGCATTTCTTTAAGTGTTTCTCAGCCATTTGATATTCCTCTACTGAGAATTCTCTGTTTAGTTCCAAGCCCAATTGCACTCAGAGGAAGGATAGCAGGCTACTAAGAAGAGACTTGATACCCTATGAGCATATACGGGGGAGGAAGTCCCCCTCAGTCACAGTCATAGGGGAGGGGAGTAAGGGGAAAATGGGAGGGAGGGAGGAATGGGAGGATACAAGGGAGGGGATAATCATGGAGATGCAATATGAATAAATTAATAAAATAAAATTAAAAAAAGAAATACAAATAAAAAAGTCAAAACATTTTTATTTAGAGGTGGCAATAATGTATATTGAAATAGCCCTACATATTCTACCAGAAGGCAGGTAACTAAAAATAGTAGCTTTTATATATATGTGTGTGTGTGTGTGTGTGTGTGTGTGTGTGTGTGTGTGTGTGTGTGTGTGAATGACAAAAACAACAAAATGAAAAAACAAAAAGTAAGCTAGGAAACAATACTGTTTATGATAGCCTCAAATGTAAACAAGAAAATAAATAAATATTGCAATAAATCCAGCCAAGGAAATGAAAGCTTGTAAAATGGAAACACTAATACACTGAAGACAAATTAAAGGAAATATCAAAGGATTGAAAGACCTTCTATTTTTTTATGTCTTTATAGACTTAGTATTGAACAAATGGCAACCCTCACAAAAGTCATCTACAGATGCACTTCAGTCACCATCAGTATTTCAACAAAGACTGAGAGATAAGGATCTAGATTGATTCTACTTCTACATGTGGCTCTTCTATTTGACCAGCACAGTTTTATCCATCTGAGAACCTTATGAACTACAAGCATTACTACGCTGGTAAGAGATGCTCAATGATGTAATAGTGGTGTGAGTGTTATTGGAGTAACCACCACTTTCTTTTTGGATTGAAAGCCTACTACTCAAGATGGAATTCATCCTTGGTACTGTAGCAGAGCTAAGGAAATTGAACTAAAACCAAAATGTGGCTGAATTGGTCATAAGCCCCACTAGAAAACCTCATACTATTATCCTACTAAATGGACATAGTATAAATTGCACCTTAAGTTAATTTATCTACATTGGCTAGTGTATTTCTTTTTTTACTAATTCATTCATATTACATCTCAATAGTTATCCCATCCCTTGTATACTCCCATTTGTCCCTCCCTCCTACTTTCTCCATACTCCCCTCCCAATGACTGTAACTGAAGGGGACTTCCTCCCCCTGTATATGCTCATAGGGTATCAAGTCTCTTCTTGGTAGCCTGCTATCCTTCCTCTGAGTGTCACCAGGCTTCCCCATCCAGGAGATGTGGTCAAATATGGGGCACCAGAGTTCGTGTGAAAGTCAGTCCCCACTCTTCACTCAACTGTGGAGAATGTCCTGTCCATTGGCTAGATCTGTTTACTGCATGTATAGTGCATTTCTTAATTCTCATAAGACAACTTTTTTTTACATTAGATAACAGATTAAATATAGAGACTGCAATGGTTAGAGTGCAAAGAATAAGACAGAGAGGAGTACCTATCTATAATTGGGATGGTTCTATAGCATTCCTATTGCCCAAGGCTCAGGGAGTGAGTTATCAAAAAAGAAAGTCAGAGATATTTTATATGCCAGCTTTTATAGATGGCTGAAGGAAAACAGTATTTGTTGCACATGGAAGGACAAATGCAGACAGTGTCTGTGACTGCATGCCCAAGATTCCAGTATGGGTGGGGAAAGGACTCATGATTCTCCACCCCAGCTGAGAAGATTTTGGCAGGTAGTGTGGCTTCTCAGGGAGGGAGACTCAGTTTCTTTCCGTGATGTGGTTGTGTAGATTCTGCTTTTGCTCCAGATGTTTTTATACTCATCTCCATGCAGGCAGCACCAAATGGATAAACTTGGTTTAAAAACATAGTATGGGGACAGGAAAGAGCAGCAGCAAGGTGTTAAGGGACTACGTAGAGAGGATGCAGTGGATTGTGGATTTGGTCAAAACATATGCTCATGTATAAAATTCTAATACAATAAAAAAGGCTTTTTAATTACAAAAATATAAACTAAAATAATTGCTTTATATTTATAAAGGAGAGAGAATTCTTTAAGCTTATGTCAACAGTAAGTAGATAAAGTAGCCCTGATAAAAATAAAAAAGGTTCCTTACACATTATGAGTCATTTTTCTTCAGACAACCTTTAAATGATAAATTTTATCCAAATTTATGCAAATGGAGAATCTCAGGAAGTAGTTGAAATAGCTATCAGAAAAAAAAACTATTTCTTCCACAAATGTATGTATTAAAAGAAAGCATCATTGTACTTGATGCTTTACAAACAGTACACTCATGTCTGGTGTGATGAGTAATGCCAGCTAAACACAATGACCCCTCCCATGGTATCCATTTCCTCCTGTAGAAATACTCTCAAGCTAGTGAAAAATAGACATGGTGACACATTTCACACGAGCATCATAGAGGTCTGTTTGAATGCTACTTCTGCTGCAATGAAAGCTTCTCGTGTAGTAAGAAAATTAGCTGCCACCCAACATTCAGCAAACACAGCAGGACCTCAGTTTAACAATCCAAGAAACACCGGATCCTTATGCAAACTCCATGAGACATATTGGAAATAGAATTCCCACATCTTTGTTTTAAAAAAATACTGATGTTATTTTTTAAAACTGTCAACTATGCCATTTATTACAATAATATTTTGATACACTAATAAATCATTAACCACCTTATTAGTAAATTGTATTATTAAATCAGTCATCGATTTTCTAGTAATTCTGGAAAATATTAAAATATTAATTCAAAGGAGAAATTAAGTGATTTGTAAATGTCATAATCCAGAATCTTGTTTGTGAGATATGAAAGCAAGGTTGATGTTAAAGGGATACCCCCTTCCTATAACATTACAAAACACTGAGAATAAGGATAGCAGGCTACTGAGAAGAGACTTGATACCCTATGAGCATATACAGGGGGAGGTAATCCTCCTCAGTCACCGTCATAGGGGAAGGGAGTAAGGGGAAAATGGGAGGGAGGGAGGAATGGGAGGATACAAGGGATGGGATAACAATTTAGATGTAATATGAATAAATTAATAAAATATATTTAAAAAACCAGTCCCCGGTTTCTAGCACAAGTTAGCATGAGCAGCCCCTCACACACCCAAGTCACTTAAGATGAAAGGGCATAGCATCTGTATGTACATCACACACATCGGTATATGCACTTTAAATTATCTCTTGTTGTGTGCGATGTATAATTCAAACTAAATGCCTAAATTAAAAGTGGTCATACAGGTCTGTTTAGAGAAAAATGATACAAAATGTCCTTTTGTGTTCAATTCAAAACAAGACGGATTTTAATCTTTGTATCTGCCATATTTAACTCTTTTTTGTGATTTTATTATATTTATTATAATAACCATTATTGTCACAATAGTGAACCACTGAGTCCTTGCAAGGTGCCAGAAACTCTATGTGTTTTACATATGTTGCATTATTTAATGCTTTGGAACAAAATATTTCTGAGAAACTTTCATTACAGATCCAACACTGACGTGTCTGAGTGGAATGGCCTGGGCACCACTCACACACCCCGTGCATAGCACAAGCTCTGCTTCTTGAGGTGAGGGCAATTGGAACCTTTCCGCCCATGCAAACATGCGGGATCCTAGGTATGCCCCAGATGGGCATCCAGGACCACAACATTTAAGACATGATGCTAATGTTCTACAAAGGCAATAGATGATGCCATTGTTGTAAATAATCTAGTTATGGTGTCTTCTAGATAATCAGTGACTAGATCAAGAGTTGATTGGTTCGCAATGATACTGTAAATGATATTTTCCCCTAAAAATCTACTGTGTCTAGTGTCATAGTAAAAGTGTCAAGTAAAAAAGGACAGAATCGAAACTGTTCCTGCTTTTTATGTGGGAAAACTGGCTTAATATGTACAATACTGAATATATTTCATTGGCAATGAAAATAGCTGACAAAGGACACTTAGTGTGTCCTTCTTGTTCTTTTTTACTGGTGCTGACATTTCTCCATAAAAACTAAGTAAGTTGTAAGTTAGAGGGAAAAAATTAACAGGATAACCCTTTCAATATGGTCAGAGCTCTGGGACAGCCTCAAATGAAGGGTCTCCTCAACATGAACTTTAGATTGATCTTTAGAATACGAATGTGTTTCTGTTATGAGATGAATGTGATTGATTAAATGGCCTTGTCTGAAGAAGATTCTGGTAATATAAATGGGAAAAAATGAAATCACACAAACAGAACAGATGGACTCTCCAGAGGATGGAGATGTTGAAGATACACCCAGGAAGCCAGGCATGGTGGCTCTTGCCTTTAATCCCAGTACTTGCCAGGCAGAGGCAGGCAATTGCTGTGAATTTGCGGGCAGCCTGGTCTAGAAAGCAAGTCCAGGACAGACAAGGCTAACACAGAGAAACCTTGTGTCAATCCACCCCCCCAAAAACAACAAACAAAAAAGAAGATGCACCCAGTAAAAGACTTAGGACAGATAAGCACAGTCTTCAGAAGAGAGAGACAATCACTGGCAAAACAGCCAGAACAAGTTCTTATAAGGCCGTAGAGGCAGCCTTCTCGCTCAAGAGTCAGGCAGCAACGAAAAATCTGTCTGATACTTGCAAACCACTAAAGAAGCAAAGTCAGGCTTCTGCTACAGCATCTTCAGCACTTGGGTTTAGCAAAAGTTCATCGCCTTCTGCATCCTTATCTGAGAATGAAAGTGAATTCTTGTTTTTTTTCCCTCACTTGTAACTGCTTTTATGGGAGCCCTCATCAGTCAAGTTGGACTTGAACTCAGCCGCCCTGTACTGCACTTAGACTGATGTAATGCCCCAAGATGTCAGCTGTAGATGGTGCAACATCGTATACACTAAGTGACATTTCTATCACATCTTTGGAAGATATCCAATCAAGGCCATTTAATCGAGTTTTAATTCTTTAGTGAAGGACACACAGATAGAGAAGCCCAGTCAACAAAATAAAAATGTCCATTTTTGTGCCATCAGGATTTTAGCATTGCTTTCTCAAAGATTTCCTAAGCATCACTGTTAAAATTGTTTCATTGATGTAAATTTAATGATTACTATGCTGATGTTCTCATGAATGTTAGAGTAACAATTTTTAATTTTTTCTAGTCTGTGTTGAGAAATGTGGAAATAGTAAGGTCAACTTGGGGCCACATAGTAGCAGTTACTAAGTTGTTAACTACACTGAGGACTTGTATAGGAATTCTCTGGAACTGAAGAACAAGAGTTCAGGTCTGGGAGAGACACAATTAAATGGCTGAACGATGTGCAAAGGGAATCAGTCATCTTGATCCTGAATGTCATGACCTCTTTGCATCCAGCTGACTTAGTAGTTTGCACTTAGTATTTCCAAAGCAAAGTGCATCCAGAGTGAAACAAGGCAAGTCTACCATGAAGTTGCTACACTGTTAACCTTAGATAGAGTCCTATGCAAGCACATTATTCTGATGTCTTTTTGGAAAGTGCCCATGGCAGCTGCACTGGATAGGAAATGAGAAAACCAGGAAAAGAAGAAGCAGGCAAGAGGCTGACCTTAGATGGATATGGTCCATTGATGAGAGGCCTCAATCGATTATGTAAAGTGATGGCTCCTCAAAATTATCACAACTTCAGGCAATTGCTATCCGTATCTCACTGTCAGTCACTGTGCTGATGCAGCAAAGCCCAGAGAGAGAGGTAGCAGAGAAACACAAGCAACTTAATTATCTAGCAGCTGGTGAGAGGCAGTCAGTCCTGATAGAAGATAGTTGGACAGATCATTATGTCCTCTAAGAGCTGAAGGAAAGTTTCTGATGAGAAAGGGAAAGAAGAAAAAAAAAGTGAAATAAGAGAAAGAGAAAGTGAGAGAGAATCCTGCTCAGTAGCTTATTCTCAGAGCCGCAGACTGCCCCTGGTGAGCTATGGAACCATCATTGCCTAAGGTAGAACTCATCCCTAATATCTGGACCACCATGACTGATAATTATATAAAAAAATACAACCGTTGGGCTTGGGGACATGACTCAATAGTTAAGTCAACTGGATGCTCTTCAGAGTACCTAGATTCAATTGTCATAACCTGCCTGGAGCCTCACAACAGCCTAAATCCAGTTCTTGTCTTTGAGGGCAGCATACATGCACTTGATGTTTAGGTACCTAGGCATAGAAAAAAACCTACACACACACGCACACAATACATAAATATATATATAATAAAATAATTTTTAAAAATTTAAAAATGTCAATCACCTTGTTTCTCTTTTGCTGCTTTAAATATTAATTTTCGTACAAATATAATTTAACTTCAGGGAACATGATAAAAGCTTGCTTTTCTACCTTAAACCATGGCTTATCTTCCTTTTTTACCTGTTGAAAATCTGATTCTAGGTTTACCTGCAAATTAGATGAAACATAATTATAGGTTATGACCATCAGTGCTATAAAGAGTGATATAATATCAACCTAACTTGTTTTTATAATCTACTGTTTTACCTTAAAAATGAAATGAATGGCAAAAAAATTGAAGTTGTTCATCCATATCTGCTCTGTCCTTGTTTAAAGGTTGTATTTGTCAAGTTTCTTTGTTTAAATCTATCTTATGGCGCTATAGCTGAGCAATAAATAGACACGTTTTGGGATAAATAGTAAGAATAACTCTGAGTGCCATTGAATTGAATAGGATACAAAAAGTCAGAGTTTCTCTAAATTGAGTGCATTTTCTTTGTAGATATATGCAAGAAAAATGTTTCAAAGGTGTATTCATGTGCACCCATGGCAACAAGAAAAGTAACTTTTTTTTCCAATTAAACCTCTACCACACTATTTTAGCTTCAAAACAACCCTTGTCGTTTTGTTAATTTTACCCATATTGAAGACAAATAAAAAGCACGGTGCTCATCAGGTCATGCAACCACATAGACCATCTGCTGAGTGAAAGTGCTATATTAGCAGCCATCACTCTGATTTAGCACCTGGTTGCCTTATTGATACTGAAAGGCATAAAAAAATTCAAAAGTTGTGTGAGAGCTGGAACAATTAGTTTTAATGAGTACAGTAGCATTAAGTATAAATATAGTTTGCTTACACTTACTATTTGAGGAGACTCTTCACAAAAATACATGGAAGGTTTGGAAATGAACTCAGAGACAAAATGCTTGCTTATTCTTTGTGAGGTTATGCCTTTAATCCCCAATGCTTGGGGATAAAATAATGAATAAAAATTACAGGGATCATTTTCTTCTCATTCCATCTTTATTCTCTAGTATCATCTATTACACAATTTTTGTAAAAAATATCCATTATTAATTATTTTTACATGTATGTGCATTTGTATACTGCACTGTGTTCATACAGATATCCAAGGAGGCCAGTAGAATGCATTGGATCCTCTAGTTCTGCAATCACAGGCAGCTCTAAGCTGTCTCATGTGGACTCTGGGAGCTGACTCTGGGTAGTTGGAACTGTACTCAGGTCTTCTGGAGGAGGAAAATGTTTGCTTAGCCACTGTGCTATCTCTCTAACTCAGCAGCCCTCTACCTTTGAAAAGTCAAATAACCTGCTCACAGAGGTCACACATCAGATAGCCTGCTTATCAGAGACTTACATTACAATTCATAACAATAGCAAAACTATAGTCATGAAATAGCAATGAGATAATTTTATAACTAGGAGTCACCAAAACATTAGGAACTGTATTAGCAAAGTTGAAAACCACAGCTCCAACTCACAAAATAATCATTTTATTGGAATTTTGGTGTACATTTTTATTATATTATGATACTAATATTTATAAGGCTCATGGGCATTTTATTATAATTCCCAAATGGGCCTAGATATACTACATATTCTCTGGAGGTGCTTTTAATTTTTTAATTAATCTTTTTTATTTACAATATGTTCTTATTATAGTCTTTCCCTTACTGCACTTCTCCCAGAACATTACCCTTAGAATCATCCCAAAACCAATAAAGAAAAAACAAACAAACAAACCAAAAAAAAGAAAAGAAAAAAAAACCTAAACAAACAGATATAAAAATCTTAGCGTTGTTTCTGGGTTGGTCAACTACTCCTAGCCATGGACCTGCTTTTGAGTGTGATTGATAAACCCAGAAAAAAAATCCATTTTGGAAAATTGATTTTCACTTTGCCAGTAGATATCAATTGCAATTAGCTTCTTGGGTGGGGGTCTTGGTTACGTCTACTTCCCCTTCTCAATGTCGGGATGTTTGTCTAGTTTGAACTAGTGAAGGTCTTGTCGTTGCAGGGGCAGTCTCTGAGATCATATATGTATCCATTTCCTTGGAGTCATCGATCACCTCTATTTCCTATCGTCTTACTGTCTCCTCTTCTGCATAGAACCCTTAGCCTTGAAGGAAGGGGTTTAATAAAGACATATCAGCTGTGAGTGAGTGGTGCAAAGTCTCTCACTCTCTGCATATTGTCAAGATATGAATCTCTATATTAATTACCATGCCCTGAAAGGCAAAGCTGCTCTCAGGACAGTTATGCTCTGCTCTGCTCTGCTCTATGGTTACTATGATTACAGTATGTCATTAGGTCTCATATTTTTGCTACATTTCTTTAGAGGAATAATGGGATTAGGCTTTGCCCTAGGGCCCATGATCTATCTAGTCTTAGATTCTTGGCCACTTTAGCAGATATAGGTTCTATTTCCTAGAGTGGTGCCTACATCTAATCAAGGAGTGCTTGGTTACTCATATATTTTGTCACTAATGCACCAGTATGTCTTGCAATTAGGTTGCTAGTATAGGTTGCAGGTTTTGTAGCTTGGTGATATTAATGACTGCTTTGTCTCTCTCAAAGTACTTTCCAGGACTATGACCTTGTCAGTAAGGGTGAACCTGGTAGTTAGGCATCAGTTTGATAATATAAGTAAGTATATCTTCAGCAATAAGATTTTACTGTTAGGTTATGGAGGGTCACCAGTACCCTTGCCAATAACGGTTGATGTTTTAGAAATCTATGGGAACTCTTTTGCCATTGACTCAGCATTCTTGGCATTGAAAGTTTTACTTGGTACCATTAGATGTCTATTTGGGCATTGTATTCACCATTATAAGGTGATTTCATTTAAAATCCCTCCATAGATATGTATATATTTTAGGGTGCTTTTACTATAGTGGATTCCCATCTGTGACATTTCAAAAGGCCTTTAGTGTTGGTTGAATATGAGGAGAGGCAACTAACATTATTCTCCAGTTTAATGTACTATGTTCTGGAAATTTTTCCATTTTAGTATTTGCAAGTTATGTTTAGTAGCATATTATCACTTAAATAATAATTCATCAATCAAATATCTTACTATTTATAACCTTTTCATTTTATCAATATTGCCTCTGTGATTTTCATGCTACCTATATGCAGGAATACTTGGATCATGGATTTACAGCTTTCGGGATTGACAAGAAAGCCTCTGAAGGTTATTCCCTGCACAGTGGATGTGAAAGGACAAAAAGCATAAAATGGAGACATTAAAGTTCCCTGTTGTTCTAAAATGTTGACATTCTTAGGTCCAGAAAATGAATTCCCTACAAAATCTAATCTAATATATACATGAAATGTTTTTGGAACTGGAAGCCAATAATTCAAATGGTGGTCACTGGCTGAGCATCTTATCTTGCTGTCTATGGGTTCAATCTTCTGGATGGAAATATTAAATAAAGGCAGAATTTATGAAGTTCTATGTCTTGATCAAATGTCATCATTAAATATTACTTGAGTGAGGCCGGGCTTGGTGGCACACTCCTTTGATCCCAATACATGGGAGGCAGACATAGACGGATTGCTGTAAATTTGGGGCCAGCCTGGTCTACAAAGTGAATCCAGGCTAACACAGAGAGACCCTGTCTCGCAAAACCTGTATCACTTAAGTGGAGATCTTTTAAATTTGAAATGAATTTCTACTTAGAAACACAAAGCATCACTGGTCACATGTAACCTTCACTTGACATGAATGTCACATGCCAATCATTCATGGAAAAATCTCAGCTACAATGGTCTACAAAAAAGTGTGGCTGAACATAAGAAATAATCTTCGCACCAGTCCCCTAATGTTGGGAACTGTCAAATATCAGCTCATCTTAACTCAACCCTAGTGAAGATTTTGTTGGAATAGAACATTTCCTTTAGTATGCTTCCAGATAGAGCAGACAGGGCCATCATTTTGTCTCCTAAAATTCCCTCATCTATTGCTTTTATCATAGTGTGTATGGAGGAAATAAGGCTCAATGTGGCATTTATCAGGATATTTAATCATTGGCCAGTTTCTTCTACATTAGTATTGGAATATATGTATTGAGGCAGGGTTTGCTGTACCCACAGAATTAATAGGGAAATTCAGTATTCTATGCAAAAGTTAAAGATCAGAAAGAAATCCTCCAAGTATTGGATAAATATCATTAATTTATCAAAGGAAAATGTGACATTTTAATATTTATATTTATATAGTCCATACATGACAGAGTAGAGTCAGTCATAAAACCAGGTTTTTCACTTTGGAGATCAACACTACACATTAGTTGCCAACTTCTAACGTGACTGAAGAGTGTTGATCGACCAAGGGATAAGATCCAATCACAAGGAATTCTGTCTTATCTGGATTCAATTTTAGAAAAATTTGGCAAGTGCCCGATACCAAGTCAGCCAGCCAAATAAACAGATCCACTGAAAAGCGATTGTATAACATTTCTTGCAGCAGACCCAGTGATCTGCATGTCATCTGTGTGTATGTGGCTAGGCAGAGCGTGTCTTCCTGAGCGGCACACATGTTGGTATATAAATCTCTGTAGCATGCAGATCCAAGCCAGAGGGCCCTAAAGATGCAAGGGATATAATCTGTTGACAACTTCTCGCTGAAGGAAACTGGAATTAAGTAAGAACAAAACAAACAATGCCAGTTAGACTTTTGCAGGGCTGAAAGGCATTTTAATTAATTTCCTGTTGCGGAGTAAAGACCCTGCAGGAGCAGGACTAGAGAGAGTCTGAGAGTGTCCACAAGACAGCCAGATGGAACATAATACTGAGAAGAGCAATTTATGTGCTATGAAAGGGAAAAATCCTGACTGAAATTCATTCTAGATCTGATGACAGTTAAGATATTCCCAGAGATGCCTAGCATTGACTCTCCTCCTCTGCTCGTAGTTAAAAAAATAAAATAAATAAATAAATAAGGTGATGTATGTTAGGCATTTTGTCCTTTGTGAGTAAGACTTTTTTTTTTTTAAGAAGTGTTACAATTGCAGATTCCAAACATGATGTCAATTTAACAGAAGTCAGAGATTAACCAGGAGGGTTAAGCTAAAGCAAGAAAACTGAGAGAGCCTTTCGCCAGTGAGGAAGGCCATGGATTAAGACTGGAAGTGGTTGGCTAAAGCTTTGGGATAATATCATTTAAATCCTCAACAGAAAGCAAATTAAACTGCGAGAAATCTTGATTGCCTGGTTTGTATGGACTAAAGGATACAAAGTGGATTTCAACTTCTAAGAATTCCTGTGTTGGGAATTGAAAAATGTCATCAGAGTAAATATTGAGATCTCTCAGAATAAGCAATTTCAGAGACGTTAGGGTGACGGATACAAAACTAATTGACAGAATTCCAGAAAAGAAGATCAGATCATCTTAAGCGCCAGAGAGACTGGAGAAGCTGCACGGGAGAAAGCTTTTAAAGGGGCCCCATCACATTTATCTCTATAGTTTGTAGGCAGTTTTACATGCAAATGAAAACAATTATTCATGTGCTCTCTGCTTTTGCATCTGGAATAAAGCAGGTCCACCCAGTGCTCAATGCTGGTTTACTTACAGTTCTGAAAGAAAAACACAATAGCTACATGCATGTCTCACTTGCTCTTATTTTCTCATAGAAGATGCCTGTCCTTACATCTCTCACACTCAACCTTCTCCCTAGAAGCCCAGGTGGACTACAGAGCACCATAAGTGTGGCAGATAATGGCCATTATTTTAAAGGCATAGAATTAGAGTGACAGAAGACTGGATTTTTTAAAACGGGTGTCTAGTATGTAGGATCTAATCAACACCATCTGACATCCATAGGTAGGATATATTTGGTGAGCAAAATCCTTGACAGATTTTCTTTTAAGTGTGAAATAAAAGCCTGGTGTTCAAAAGAGCCATGAGGACTAATGGAAATCCGACTGATTTTTTTTTTAGACTGGAACAAAAGAGATCTGTGAGGCTGTCACCTTTACCAGCACTTCAAGGGACACAGAAAGACCCAGAACATTCTTAGGACAAGCTTCAGGACAAGCTAAACATATCTCCCCAGGTTATCGGAATTTCAGTCAATGCTAAAAAGGTTCCTCTGAGGCTGGTTTGGATATGAAATGCCATCCTATGCAGAGGGGCAGAGCTGAGTCAAATATACATTTGTCTTTTATTAATCAGGCTGTACAATTAGGGGGCCCATGTGGACAATTTAGCATTTGCAGAGAAGATTTGGAGATAGTGATTTAGAAATACAAATGCCAAAAAAAAAAAAAAATCTATGGAAAAGCAGACAGGTAAGAAGGAACATGTGGCTTGCCTGTTTGGGGCTGCCCTATATGATGTGGACCTTTATAACTCTGCAATAGACTCTGTGACAAACTGAGGCAGTACGAATGTTTAAATGAGCCTTTTGAAACTCTTGTGTGAAAAGAAATGTGGTTTTTGTTGCATGTAAATCCTAATAGTGAGAGCCCAATTTATTATATCGTATAGTTTGAAAAATTTTCCCAGTGGAACAAAATGTATGAATACATGTGTTTTTATGCAAACACATAGTTTTAAAACATTGCACTGACACTAAATATTTCATAGGGACTGACAGACTTTAAAAACAGCAATTCCTGTCACTCCATGGAAGAGAGCAGGGGTGTAAAGGAAGAAATAAAATGCCATCAACACCCTGGTTCCCACTCCTGCCCCCACACAGCTCCTAGAAAAAGTCAGAAACCAAGAACCTGTTTCCCCTAGCAGCCTTTTTTCAGATTCTTTCTAAATCTAGAAAGCATTGTTAGCCAAAGCCCAAGCAAGGGTTAAAGAGAAGACACAGGCACTTGGCACGAGAGCAGCAAATCCACTAAATCTTAGTGTAACAGCCAAGGCAAGCCCAGTAGCTGTAGGTTCTTAACATCCAAGCTCCAGAGCCATGTTCTTGCAGAGCCCAGTCGATGCTCTAACCCTAATGGTAAAAACATATGAGACTTTGTTGAGATGATTAAAAGTAAAATTACCCAGTGAGTTTCATCTTCTTTGTCTTATACAAAATTTATCACAGATGAAATGTTTGCTTTATTTTCATTGTGTCCTGTGGGGTTGTCTCCTCAGTTCCCTAAGCCCCTGGGGTATTTCTGTTGATTACAGTGACACCTACTGGTATGAACAGAGATTCCTCCTGATGCAAAAAAATTGGTTGCATTTGGACCTAAGGGGAAACCTCCTTTTTCCTGCCACGCTTTTCCCTTTAGCTGATACAGTGGATACTACCACATTACAGGAGTCATATGAGATTTCTTATACATAGCACTGAATTGGTTAATTTTGTACCATTTCTCCTTGTCATTATAATCTTTGCCACAAGAATGGTCATGTTCTGAGAAATGTTCCGGCCTCAGTGCAGTAATCATTGTCATATGAATGTGCTATCATTCGATCATAAAGGCTGAGATGTTTTATCCTTACTTTTGTGACATTTGTATTACAAGGACAAAGGCTAAAGCAAGAAAGGAAAATGATACAAATTCCATTCTGCTTTTATCATTTTAAATTCTCATTTTTGAGCTTCTTTCATGCCTACTACTAAAAAGTGGGATTTTTCCCCCCTCAGGAAAAAAATAATAAAAGACTGAAGGAAGAAAGGAAAAGAAACTGAAAAATAATGAGTTTATGGAACCAAACCTCTCCTATACCCTCTTTTAATGGTTTGCCTCAACATTTTACACACCTGGTAAAATTGCCACTGAAGTCACCGGAGCAAGAAAGGGTTGCAGAGACATTTCCACCACAGATCTAGAGCAGAAAAGATGCTTTGTTAACGTGGAGCCGTGATGCAGGGCCTGAGCTGTCCACCACTGCAGAATGAATTACTGGGTGTAGCACGTCTTGCATCAAGCCCAGAGAAGCCTCAGCAACACCATTGTAACCATCTCTGACCCACGGCTTCTCAAAAGTCTCCAACATGAAAGGCAATATATTAAATCAGATGTGCTCGGATGTTCCACTGCATTGTATTTCTTCTCTGGTCTTCCCAAAAGCATGGCCGTAGTTCCAGTAAGTTGGGGGTTAGTATATAGAGAAGCAAGCAGCAAAGCCTGAAACAGCAGCTGAAAAAAAGAACTCAAAACTCAAAGAATAACAACTACTTTGCATATGTGTCACACTTCTCAACTGATTTTTATGTGTTATGTAGGTACTATATTTTAAAACTTCAATATAACTACCTAAATGTTTTATTTCTTAAGAATGTGTTCCCATAAGTACTTACATAAATTACGGACAGCTAATGTTTTGAATACATAGTGTCCCTGAAGCATTCTAAGACTTCCAAACAGAAACATACCTGATGGATTATATAGAGAAAGCAAATGTTGTTAAAATATGAAGTCTAAGTTATAGAGCTGATACTTTAGGAAAATAATTACAATATAGTATTACTTATATGTTATTATATGGTTGTTCTGAAGAAGAGAAACAGGAACACAAATATTCACTAAACTTTGAATGTTGAGTATTTTAAAATTTATCCTATAAGAACAATATTTAAGAACTTAACATTCTATCTCACAATATTTTTTAAAAATGGAAACAATACACACACACACACACACACACACACACACACACACACACACATATGAAGAGAAACAGAGAAAGGGAGAGAAAGCGTAGATGGAAGAGAGGGAGAGAGAAGAGAGAAAGAAGACATTTTTAAGTGTCTTACTGTATATTTATCATAATAATATATTTTTATATAATCTACTAGGAGACTGTCACTATTCTCAGCCCCTGAGAGAAAGGACTGACAGAGTGTTTTAAGACTGCAAATACAATTCCTGTAACTAGTTCCTTGCTCATTTCTTTAGTATCAACAGATGATTGCTGAGAGCAATATCCATAGGCTGGAAAAGCATATTGATCAGATAAAAAGAATTACTTAATTTTAAAATCTTGTGTTGGAAAAGTTGTATCTGTTCTTCTACCCATCACTCTATGTCCATCATCTACACGATGTGTCCAAGTGTGTGTGTGTGTGTGTGTGTGTGTGTGTGTGTGTGTGTGTGTTTCTTAACATCAGAACAGACTGCTTTCAGTGTCAAAAGAATAGAAACAAGTGGATAGAGATAAATTTAGACACAACCACTTAAAGATTCTACCATATTTTAAATTCTCACTAAAATCCCCTGTGAATTAATTTCAATTTTACACAATTAAAAAACAAATATCCATCTATTTCCATATTTTCCTTAAACAATTGACTTTACAAAAAAGCAAGCACAACCAGACCGGTGTACATGTAGGTATATGTACAATTTATCTATAATGCTTCTTGATACAATTTATTTTAAGAAAAAGGAAAAATCTCTCTCCTTTATGTATTAACAATCCTCAACCTAAAATTTTAAAGTATATTCTGACATGAGATTAAAAATTATGTACACTTGCTTTGCAATGTTTTACCTAGTACTTTGGCCATATAGAATTTTCAGTCTTGTTGTTTATGAACACATTATAGGTCAGCAGTGGATCTCCAGAAAACATTCTGATATCCTTCTGGTTCATCACTCAAGACAAAATTATTAACTTGCTAATGAAGATAGGGTTAATGTACTGCTCTAATGTACAGAAGCAATGACTGGCAATACTGTTGCCAATTTCCCATTTGCAACAGTTTATTTTGTAATCTGCCACCAACAAGTATAAAGTAATGTCACTTGCTGGAATGAGCTTAATGAGCATCAGTGAACAAGATACACACCCACATTGTCCCTTGCCCACCCTAAGACTGGCAAAGCACCCACAGAGAAAGGGAAAAGCCTTCTGGTATGCACACAGCAAACATGTGGCTTGTGTTAAGATTTCTCTGAATCACACAGACAAAAGGAAAAAAAGAGTGAATGAATTCCATCAAAGAACAGTCTAAGATCAGTGTCTGTCTTTGTCACTAATATGATTTCTATCTCTGAAACAAAGAGGTGAACTCCTTAAGGCAGCTATTGAAAACAATAGCACATACAGTCATCATAAAGCACCTGAATAAACTGAATTTCTAATTAAACAGAATGAGTGTGCATTGCATATTATCAGCTGAAATATTACAGTAGAGAATGAGTACTCTATTTTCATCAAAATTATATTTTAAGCAATATTGTTGTTGTATTTGCACTATGCTTTACTATCTGGAAGATAATAACATATAGCAGATAAAAAGTAAAACTAAAAAAAAATATGGACAAGAATTTGTGGGACACATTAGAGTCAATGAGAGAATTAAAAAATTTTTAATTGGGGAAAGCTGAGAAAAGACAAAGGGGTTGTGAAAAATACATATCAGTGAGAGAAAATACATATAACAAGAATGTAGTCCAATAGACAAAAAATTCAACATACATTATAAGAAGGGGAATAAAATTGTAATTCAAGTAAGAAAAGACACTGGTGAAGGAAACAGGAACTAAGGAGCAAATATTTAAAAACGAAAAAGACAGTAGGCATATTAAGCAGACTGCTAGGGGGGAAAAGAGACAACGAAGAGCAGAGTGGCATAGGCCTGGGGGATGCTCAGAGAAAAAAGAGAAAGAAGAAAGTTAAGAAACAAAAACAAAGAAAGAGTGGGAAAGTTGTGGTGGAAGATACACATAATAAAAAGACACATAGCAAACAGGGCACAAGGAGATGGTTAGGAATAAATGAAAAGTAGAAACAAAGAAGTTAAGAAAAAATAAAAAAAACCCCACAAACTATTTATTTAGTCATTACAGAAAAGAACTCATTTATATATGTGTGGGTTTTAGCTATAGCAGCAAATGTTCTGGTTTCCGTAAAGCTATTTAGAAATCTGATCTGGGTTCATATTTGGAGATATAAAAATATCTAAGGACTGACTGCATCAATTATATGTCTTTCATTTTAGTAAGTATTTTTATGGAAACAGCAGGTTTTATAGAGGTTTTTGAAATGGTAAGATTAAGTGAAACAATTTAGAGAACATTATATAGAGTTAAATTTAAGTGCTATTGTTATTGTGGCTTCTCTTAATTACATTGTCAACAGGAAATAGGTTGATCTCTGGTGCTATAATAACATCTGACACCATAAATTTTAAGATAATACCAACAAGTATTTTGATACGTTTCTCCATTTGGATAAGGATACTTTTTGAATAATTTGCCATGTATTGTAAATAGTGATATCTTGCTATGTAATCAAATACATATATGCTTACATATATGCATAAGCATGTAAGTAAAATACATATTCTTTTTATACAAATCATTGCCTTTTGAATAATGTCTATTCTTTTTTGTTTGTGTAATCCTTCAAACCTACATTTTTATGATGGGAAATTAACTATGCTTTTTTTCAAAATAGTTTAAATACATTTCAAAACAGTCATAATTATACAATTATATTACATATTTGTTGAAAACAAATGAAGACATGGACAGAATGATACCCAGTTGGATGGATGTGCAGCTGGAGCAAAAATAGAGTTGAGAGCCTGTAGTTAAACATAAATAGCATTTTTGTCCAGTAGAAAGGTCCTGTAGGGGAGTAGATAAATGGAATATTCTGATCACTAATTTTGTGTGTACTGTCCAGAATATTATAGTTCAACGAATTTGTCCTTAAGTATAAGGCTTTATCCTCTGTTGTGAAGTTGTTTGTTATAGCATTTCAGACCATTTCTCATTCCCTGGCTCTTTTTTCCTGACCTTATTTGGTATATTAAGCTCCATAAAATATTCTAAAAGCTAGAATCATATGTGAACTCCACAGGAGCTCGACCATGACTTCATTACCTTACAACTTCTATCTTTAGAGCGTTGTCTAGTCTGCATTTGGCATAGTAAGCATTCAATTCATGTAGATAATTAAAAATAAAGTAAAATAGAAAGCATGTAAAGCATTATTTCTTTCACAAAGTAATTGTCCAAGTGAAATGTTGGAAAGAATCATCTTGGAGAGATTTATATAAAAAGTAATAAAATCTCTCTTGAGCACAAAATTCAAAGTTGGTCAATAGAGTAGTTTAAATGATCTTTATACAAAATGCCTCAACTCAAAAAAAAAATTCACATATCTAAAAAAGACACACTCAGACATCTAATGACCAGAATAGCACATGTGCTCACCTGATTTTTCTGAGTTTCACTCAGAGATAATTTTCAGGGACTGGCATACTCAAATTTCTGCCCAACACATGTGATCTGTTCTGGTGAAGAAATGTTTTATTAGACTTTAAGGAAATTTCCTAGTACTTCAGCAAGTTTAGTCTGAAGAAGGGCTCTTAGAAACATCAATACTTTATAGATAGATTAAGGAATATATATTTTCTGTCTGACTTTTTGAAACTGAGCTAAAAAACAAAAACAAAACAACACCACAAACTTGACTCCTTCCTATATGAGACTTGCCAAACTAATTAAAGAAGAAAACAGCACTCATTCCCTCACAGGCCAGAAGCTGCCACCTACTTGGTATCATTTAATCTTTAACCTTCCCTGAAAACAAATTAGAATCTTCTTCCGGGGAAAAAAGAGTTTGATGAGCATATCTTAAAAGGTAGTGTTTATCGTGTTTTGGTATCTGCCATTGGGAATTTTGAATCTAAAGGAGTGAAGCATCTGTTGTGGGAAAATGAATGGCTGCTCTGGTACAAATAGAAAGAAACCATAGCTCTTTCACCAACATATGACCTAATGTGACAAGATGGTTATCAGTGACATGGCTGACAGTTATTTCTAAAAGTGAAAACTTTAAAGATACAAGAAAAATTATGCAATCAAACATACTAGTTTCTAAAGAAATATTGAATACAAGACCCAAATCACAATACATACACTGCACGCACACACACACACACACACACACACACACACACACACACACACACACACGAAGAGATATAAAGGAATTATAAATTCTGTAAGCTGGTCTCATAGTTTAATGTCATATAGTAATGGCCTACAAAAGTTCTCACAATTTTGTGTACTTAATCTGTATTTGTTAAATGCATCTTTTAAAAACATGTGATAGCTTTTAAAGTGTTAATAATATAAAAAGCACAACCTTATGGAAAATCTAAAAATATCATACATGGCCACAAAATTCTTCAACTATTGCCAATTTCTCTTTGTAAAACAGGAAAAATAAACAGGTTCAAAACACACATGCATATATGCAGCATATGTTTGTGTGTGTTATATGTGAGTATATGTGTGTGTGTTATATGTGAATATGTGTGTGTGTGTGTGTGTGTGTGTGTGTGTGTGTGTGTGTGTGTGTGTGTGTGTGTGTGTGCATGTTTATAGGGGAGAACTGGGTACTGATTTTCAGACAGCATGTGTGAGTTCAACTATTAAGGTCCTTAGCTTACCAGACTTACCTGACTTAAGTGTTTTCCTCCATATTCTTGGTAGTTTTCAAAACACACACAAGAAGGACAAGCAACAATGCAGACTGTCAAGATTTAAAGAGTCATAAATATTCTTGGTATAATATTTTCCTTTTATACCCATATGATAAAACATTAAACTATACATGTATAAATATATATTACTATTTAAACTACTTTAAATAGTACTTCTAATAATATTCTGAAAAATCAAGATTGACATAAGACCAATTACTTTAGTTATCAAAACACATAGCCTTATAATAATACAAGAATGAGTATAAAGACATTTCACAAACAGGCTTGTCCTGAAATAACATCTGGAAAATAGTTAATCATTGAAATGTAGTACTTTATCAACTGTATTGATGTCTCCTCCTAATGTTTTGTTAAACATCTTAAATTAAAATAAAAGTTGATGGTGTGAAAGGAAACTCCTGACAGCATTAATAGTTCACTTGTTAACTTGTAAGTAGTTAGAAATCCTATGTGGGTGAAGTCTCTCAGCTCTACAGGGCTTGAAGGGAATATCAAGCAGAGAGTCAATGAAGACATATAAATAGAGGCTCCATGGTGTATATAAAAGAAAGTCATCTAATTATGAGGCATGAGCTTCTGACAATTTGTCTTCTGTAGAAGCCTATTGTTTCTTTTTTTCCAGTAAAAGGACTAGAAATTAACAGCAGAATATGCTCAGGTACAGAAAGGCTACTATTACTGATATGTGGATGCAGCATGATTTGTATAAACAAAGGAAACTGTTCTCTAAAGATAACATAATTTTAGGTTTGGGAAACTAAATAAATTTGTCACATTAGAAGAATCAGGACAGGCTTAAGCATCACTGAATTATTACAAATGAGTGCATATGGTCCATGGCAGGAGACAATAGTTGAGCACTGTAATTATGCAGTGAAGAGGTTTTCCTTCTGAAACTGTAGTCACTGTCTATTGAAACATTCACTAAAGTTATTCTTAAATGCAAATAAAAAGGTATAGAGGAAAATAGCATAAAACTTTAATTTCCATGGTTAACATGAACATTATCAATGCTACCACTATCAGTAGTGAATAGAAAATTAAAAATAGGTACCTGTTAATTTCTGATGATGTTGGAGCTAGCATGAGTCTCCTAGGGGCAAAGAAAATTAACTTCATGTGAATTTATTTTGACCTAAAATTTCTAAGCAGTAACAGACTTCAAATTCTTTAAAGTAAGTGAAAGGAATTCAAAATGGCACCTCAAAGATAAGTATTCAAAGTTCATACAGTCCCTAAACTAGTTAACCCTCCAGGCTATATCTGTGTTACATTAAAATCTAATAAGCCTATGCTTTTTGTACTTCTTTGCTTGGCCCAAAACATTTTATTAAAAATAACAAAATTGTTTGAAGTAATACCTTTTGTCTACTTACTAACCAGAAACACTTTTTAGAATTATCTTAATTATTTGTCTACTCAAACACAATTTGTCTGCTAAGAAAGCAAGTGGAATACAAGCTCAAAAACTAAGATTTCTTGATATTCATGGAAGATTGAATTATAGGATTCTGTTCTAAAGACTCTGAAAAGTGGAGCTCTGTGTGAGTAAAATGGAACAGGAGAGATCATTTCTGAGACTAATTGTGCAATCTCTCTCCCCAGTAACCACCTTTTTTCTATCTCTGTGACAATCCAACTCACAGTGTAACACTGCCCTCTACTTTACCAGAACCAAACTTTCCTCCTTGATCACCACTGTAATTCTCAGGCTCACAGATTATAACCTCAAGTTTACATGAGATTCATTAGGAAGGTTCCTTTTTTTATTTAAAAAAAAAAAAGTAACACGAGGCCAAACTGGAAAGGTTGCCTTAATCTTTGCTTCCCAAGAAACAAGGCAATTTAGACTATTGGACTGACTGACACAAAGAACTTAGTAACAGAAGGCATTTTTACATCTGGAATTCTCCTTAGATAGCTTAACTGTATAAAAGAAGGAACAAGGGATATTCTATATTTTAGAGACTGTCACTATTGCGTTCCTCGATCTGATGTGTAGCTATTATTTTTCTCAAAGCATAATAAATTTCCTAAGAATAATACAGTTTTGAGTAACAATTCAGATATAGGCAAAACTACCTCTCTTTTCATGGCTGTAACATTAGACACAGCAGAGACCAATGAGAATTAAACTGACCCACCTCTGCCATGACTAATTTAAAATTAAATAACAAATTTACAGTGTTCCATTAAACACAACTAGTTCCCAGTGTCAACTGCTAGCTGTCCCTAGGTAATAGTCTTTTATTCAAACCAAATCCGAATTATCATACTCTGATAATTTCTTATGAAAAATGATTTGTATATTTCTAATTTCCAAAACATATATACTTATTATACATTAATAATATGCATTTTGAAGAGGCTAAGCCAAACTACATAAATATATTACTTCTTCAACTTATCATTTTATCATAGAAATTTTTTTCTAAAACTGTGACAGTGACTTTTCAAAAACATTGTTATTATCTCTAATCACCATGTTATATAGCAGATTTTGTATCATATTTTCCCTAACTGAATTTTGTATTGTTTGTTCAACATCTCCTCATAAGTATACTGTTTCATGGTAACCACTATTTTTTTCTCTCTTTTTGTGACTTCAATAGACTTAGATTCTGTGTATGAAGCCATGAAGAGTTTGACTTTGTGTGCCTGGTTTATTTTATTGAACATGACGTTCTTCAAGAGGGTTCATGCTTTTGGAAGTGACTGGATTTTCTTATTTCTGAACTTGAATGATATTCTGTTTGTACACATATACCATGTTTTCTTTATCATGCTCATTACCCTGGCTTGACTCTATGTCTTAGTTATTGGGATTAGTTCTACAATGAAGTGCAAATGCAAACATTTATCTTTTCAAGACTTGGATTTCATTTCCCTTAGCTATGTATCCATTGATAGGGTTGTTGGGTCATGTGATAGTTTAGATTTTAATTTATTGAGGAACCTGTATACTCTCTGCTGTAATATCCTTACATCGTATTCCTAACATGCTTATGTAGAACATATGAAGAACATGTATAGGCCAGACTTTTTAAAAAGGAGTTCATTTTCTAGAATTGCATAATAGTAGCTACTACCACTTGAATTTTAATCACTTAAAGTTAAGTAACATTAAATCAAATTCCTCAAGTAAACGGAGTGATCTGTGGCAAGCGCGGATTGGATAATACTTCTATTATAGCTGTGTTTCTTTGTGAACCCCTGCTCTAGAGGGGGAGCAATCATACAAACAAAATACAAAATTGTCTCTTATTAATAAGTTCTAAATCCAAGTTCCAAATATTAGAGCAGGTAGTGCACATACTAAAAACTTCTAAAGTCTCTGGATAAATGTTGTTTGCACAGTATTGGACACACACTTCCTATATCCTGATGTGGCACGGTGTCCTATTATTTTAAGCTAATATCAGCACTTGTTGGATGATAACCTAATAGTCTTAAGGAGCTTTTGAGTAAATCTATGAGAAAAAAAGGTTATGAATTTCTATACAGCGTTAAGCCATTTCATCAAAATACATATGCAGTTCATGCAAGGAAGATCTTGAAATCACACTTTTAATATGATTACTCACTTCCTATTTGATGGGTGAATCTATTAAGAACAAATGTGACTTTGGGGATGGCATAGTGACTATTGGAGCTTGGGCATTGGATCTAGTCAAATCTATGTGCTATATAAAATTAGAAAATGTACATGGAGGCCTGTACACCAAGCTTGGGGTTCCCAGTTCACCCCTAGGAGGAAACCACATGGCAGAAAAGAACAATGTTAAGTCTGAAAAAGTTCCAAAGAGGTCTATGGGATACATCTTCCATTTATTCCTGTGGGTAGCTTAGGTAAATATCTGCTGACTATTGAAGAAGTTGAATCAGTTCTGGGTCAGCTGTTGTAAATGCGAGCACATTCAAAGCTGATGACAATGGATGGATGAGGTGGAGCTCGCCTAAGACAAGCAGCATGCAGCTGGGACCTTGGTAAGTAGTGTTTGTCACCAGAGTCACACCTGAGGTGGGTACTAGGGACATCACCAGTCCTCGGAAAAAATTAAATGTGCTCTAAACCACTAAGACACTTCAGCATCTTTTTGTCTTTTAATAATATCTAATATTTTCATTTAACAATGTTCAATAAGTATGAAGATTATGTCAACCTAATATTTAATTAATATGTTTATCATTTTTAAAAATATAAAGGAATCCAGTTAAATAAATTTATAAAAATATGAATCAAAATGATGTTATAAATTTTAAAATCTCACAAGGAAAAAATCATGGTACCCTCCCCCAATTGCTTACCACATGGAAGACTTTAGTGTCTAAAATTATAAACAAAGGGCATTATATACTTAGTATGCCATTTAACGTTTCAGCTACATTTATTTCCCTATGGTCTGAGTATATGACCAATACAGTATTTCAAGCTAAAAAGATTCTATTTCTATTTTCTGTCGCCATTACTTGTCTCCTGTTGTGAATGTTTATCATTTTTATAGTTGTGAATGCATTAATAAAAAGGACCATATTTTGTTGATGCCACAGCTATTTCCCCCTCCAGGAAACACAAAAAGGAAGAGGTTAAAATGATTTAATTTTCTCAGAATCCCCAGAATGATAACTTTATGTGTTTTTATGTTTCTAGCAGGGATATGTTATGGAGAAGCGATAAGTGGAATATTTTGACTAGTAACTTCCTATGCATAATGAGCTCATGACTTTATATACAGACTCTTACTCATTGAATTCTAATGAGAAACTTCGATCTTGTCCTAGGGACATGATAGGACAGAAATGGGCCAGATATGTGCCATTCTGATGAAGGGCATGTGAGCACAGCTTAGAGATGTTTGCTGGTTTTATAATGAAATAAAGGGGGAATGGTTTGAAAAGAGAACAGTGAAGAGAGATCTTCCTTGGCTAATTTTCTAGCCATCAGTCAACTTATTCTCTATTTCTGAAAGCTTCTGAGTAAGACAATGAGGGAGTTAAAATAATAAATATAAAGTCGTTTTAGGTGGGAGGAATTATATATGAGGTTCACAGGGAGGATAACAGAGAAGAATGATGGTTAGAGAACAAAAGTAAGCGAGAAAGCACAGGGTCTGAGTTTTGAAAGAAACAGGGATAACACTGTGTTCAAAATGGAAATAAATGTGTTGTGGGATACATTAACATATGTATACTTTAAAAATATTTTAGCTTATACTTTAATCTCACAATTTTAATAATTATGACTATGCTTTAAAACATATATGTTTATATGCATATATCAGAAACCCTAGATTTATACTTTAGTGTAAGTACAATAAACAGCTATTTGATTTAAAGGGACAATTTTCCCTTCTTCCTATGGTTTGTTCAGATAAGAACTAAGCTGATATAAAGAAGCGAAAGAGTCATGGTTACTGATTTCTTTGCTCTGTACTTTCACCTACCAGCATTCCAGGATGTGTCCATGGAGGACGGATGTGAATGGACAATGCTTGTCAAAGCCGTTGGTTTTGCTCCCTGCATCGATTGCCCACAGCTACAGGACAGGTAACACATGAGAACAGGAGCACAAAGACTTTCCTGCCAGACCGCTTATCTTGTTCATCAAGTGTTTAAGGACAGGTATTGTATCAGCAAGTACACCATGACAGAGAACTCTCCATTGAACTAAAAGTGACATAAAGTATTCCCTGAGTAGGTGGGGCCTTTACAGAGTTTAATAGTCAATAAGGAATGTGTAAAATTTTATAAACAACAATTATTTCTAGATAAAATGGAAAAAATGTTGATACATATAGAAAAAGCTTTAAAAATTAATGCCTACTAAAAGCACACATACAAATAATGTAATACAGACTGGGTTACAGTTAGGAAGATGTTTGCCAATGTATATACATGGACATAAATGTATGAAATAATTTAAAAAAAAAAAAAGAAGGATATACATTTGAAAGAGAATGAGAAGACGTATATATAAAGATTTGGAAGGAGGAAAAGGAAAGGAGAAATGGTGTATTATATTATAACCTCAAAAATAAAATAAAATCTATAATACCAGTGTCCTTGAGACAATCACTACTTTTCTCATTTTCAGCTATATTGTTTTTCATTTTTATTTTATTATTGAAAATATACATATGATATCTACAAACAATATATTCTGATTATGTTTTCCCTTTCCCCTTTCCTCTCTCTACCTCCCCATTGTTTATAAATGCAGACACTAAAGCCTTCCATGTTATAAGCAACTGGGGATTACTATGATGTTTCCTTGTGAGATTTTATATTTTAAAACATTATTTGGATTCATATTTTTAGTAAAATTGTTTAACTGGACTCTTCCATATTTCCCAAACAGGATAGATATATTTATTAAATGCTAAGCCAGCATGATTTACACAGTGACTGACAAACACAACAACCTAACAAGAAAAAGTACAGGAAACACAGATAGATGCGGGGACAAACACATTTGAACAACCAGGAATACTATAAAATTCCAAACCAGAAGCTGTAATATGTACACAGAGGGCCTGTAATGTAGAAAACAAACAAAGCATCCTGACTTAACATTATAAGACAAAAAAAAAATCCTCCAATGATACTGTTGGGCTCATGCTGTGTGGGTCGCTACAGACCTGTGCATTCCCGGAGCATGGGAAGCATCAAGGGGTTAGTCAGACTTCTACACCTACTGAAACCTACCTCCTGTAAATGCTACATAGTGCACTTGAAAATCAAAATTAATAACATATTCAATCCATCTGACATTAGACAGGATTTTTAAGTGGAGAGGAAAATAGTGGGACCAGTACATTTCTCTGCACCTCATGCCTTCGATGTGTGTGTCAGTCCTGCTTTGAGGCACAGAATGAGCAGTTTTGCTGCTCCACATGATGGAGTATGAACCTTTCAGATTCTTTGCATCCTGTAACCAAGAAGAAGACAGATTTTGTTTCAAGTCCATACCTAACAACAAAGGAAATTTAAAATTGCATGACCTTAACAGATTTATATTTATAAAATACCTACAGCTGTATTTCAGCTATGATTAGTGTTCTGCTCATATGCTTTCTTAAGAGATGGAGGTAGAATTAATGCTAAAAACCTTCATGGCTGTCTCTTTCTGCCCAAATGCTCAAATCCAATATCTCAATCATTTTTGATAAAATTCATGCTATGTCTATTGAGAATTTAGAAAATGTTTGAATTAAATCATTATTTCAGATTTTAGACAAAAAAAATCAGACTTTCAATTATAAAAGGGAATAAAACTCATAGGCACAAATGCCAGATCTGGATATCATTATATTTCTCTAAATATAAATTTTAATAAAGATTGTATTAAGCTGAGATATCATGGATCAAGTTAAAAATACAACAAGATCAATACTTGAGATAGAGAGGAAAATATGTAGTAGCCAGGAAACATATTTAATATTGATATATTTGAACTCACTTGAGAATTCTGAAGTATTGCTCAGTGCCTAAGAAATCTAAATTAATTTCAACCACATGAGTGCTTATTTAGCATGATTTATGCTATAGACACTGTGAGAGGGACTTCTGACATAATAGTGACACAGCATACATACATGTGTGTGTGCGTGTGTGTGTATGTGTGTTTGTATGTGTGTGTCACAAAGTACTCTCAATTTTTCCTATCAAGAATCCTCAATAAGTCTAATTGCCTGTGAGATAAAATCTATCTCTTTTCGCTTACTTTTCATGAAAACCCTCACAGGAAAGTGCTCATTCTTTTCTTTTCTTTTCTTTTTTTTTAATGTGGGATGTATGCCACACCCCAAAGGGTTTCTTGTCTTTGTCCTCTTGGACATCTTTAGAATATTCTTTATTTCTGTAAGTTGTGAATGCTGAACTCATGCCAGGACTTCAGTGCTTTCCAAGTATTGTCAGGTGGACCTTAGATATCTGCTGAGTTATTGTCTTAACAAATATGTTGTCAATAAAATTTTCCCCACCAGTATAGTCTATCTTAGAGTGAACAGAGAGCTTAAAATATATCGTATGCTATTGAGTCTAATTTCTTTTGCATTCATATGGTTTCTTACTGGCCGTGTTGCTTTTCTCCCTGATTTTGCCACGTGAGCAAGTAATTGCATCTTAATTTGTGTAATATGTTAGGCTTGAGTATGCATAATAAGAGCTCAATAGACTTTTGTCCATCAGTTGATTTGGGACTCAATGGAATGTTGGAGTGAAGAGAAATATTTCTTTGACAGAATGGCAGTAGCAGAGACAATAGAGTTGTGCCAATATCCTGTCACTATATTCAGTAACTTGGAAATACCATCTCTGTAAGCTTCCTCTTTTTGTAAATAAGTAACTTCCAGGACAATGCTGCCCCATTCCACTGGTAGAATGGTTCATATGTCATAACACTGCAGGCGGACACACAATAAATTCAATGAACTCTACCTACCCAGCAAATTGACTTAGTTATGTGAAGCCATGCATATTTCAGGCGTTCTTCTGTTCATGGTCTAACAATCAGGCCATACAGGAAAAAAAAAAACCTAAAGCACTGATATTGTTAAAAGGAAACAACAACAATAAAAAATATTATAAACAATTTATAAGTACCCAATGGATTTTTAACTTCCATGTCTTTCTGTCACAGTCACAAGACAAGATTAGCCATAGTGTAAAGGCCAAAACATGGCACTAAAGGAGAATTCTGACAAAGAAATACAACTACAAAGTTTGGCCTCCTACGAATTGAGTTTTAGAAAACTGAGCAGAATCTAGGTCTGTTCAGATATAGGTGAGGTTCCATGAGGAGGAAAGCCTGTCTTTTGGATGAAGATTCAAACACACAGACCTATTATTATAACACATGAGAAAATATTTTTTTCGTGTGCATTGTGTAGTCTAAATTTGTGTGTGTGTATGTAATATATATGTATTTTGTAATATGTATATTTCCAAGCCATGTGCTTTATTTTTCCCTACTGCCCTTAGAACCAACAATGCAGCAACTTTTCATGGTCACATTCACCACAAAACCAGATATTAATTAGGTAGCTGAAAGTTATTAGTAAAATATTCAAAACATTGAAGTTGGGCAATTACCAAATAGGAGAGTTATATGAAGCCAATAGTAATAACCAATTCCAGACTCAGGTCTTTTTGATGACCTATTTGCCCTGGAAGTTTTGTGATGGTGGTAGCTAAGAGCTCTGGTCTTTATTATGGTTGTCTCAGCTTACTGCCCTGAAGAGATGAAGGATACAAGAGGTGCTAATCCATGAAGCAAAGATTCCCGATGATTTACAACAGAACTAAAGGAGTAGCTATTCCCCTTCCTACTAGATTCTCTGAAAGTAATTTCCCTGATAAAGCGCAGCCCATACATAGACAGAAATATTTAGCAGGTACAAAGTAATGCTGTAGTCACTTCTTAAGTTTTGGTAGGAGCTGAGGTAGTGTTCTGCCTGAATTCATTCATTCATTCATTCATTCATTCACTCATTGTCAATGAGGCCAGTGTTTCAGAGGGCTCCAGGGAGAGATGAATACATGATATAAGGAAAACGCTGTAGTCAAAGATAGTCATAAGGCATTCCAACGTGATAAGCAATAGAAATATCTATACTTGGTCATTATGGAATTTTACACTTACACAATGTCTGGTTGCAAAGAAAAAGCCATGACAAATTTAGTTCTGTGACTATCCAGGAAGATAAACATAACTAGAAATATTTACAGATGCCTGCCTATATGTGCTAATGTGGGGAGTGGTGACATTTAAAAACTTTTCTTAAACCCTTTCACTACCCCAGGTAAAACTTACTGCCTTTTCGTATAAACCCAGGATGGCTATTGTGATTTGCAGGAGAAAAAAAATATATGTTCAGATGCCACTTTTTCAGTCGTGCTTTTTTCTTTTTACCTTCTCTCCTTCATGAAAAACAGATATCGGCAGTCTCAAGGTTTATCACTGCACATTCCTCTGATCTTGGGCACAAAGCAGGTCTCCTTGTTCCTTGTACAACAGCACAACCTAGCGGAAGAAAGCACCCTGCCTTTCGGGGCCAACTGAAGCTGGCCTGTAAATTTTATCAGTTGAAAAATCAGCTCATACTTGATGCATGCATTTCATTTCATATAGTGGCAAAAGGTGAAGAAAACTTGTCCTACAACTTTAAAATGATCGTTACATAAATGGGCAACAATGTTGTGGGAAAATAATAGATTTTAAAAGCTAGTTACTGAATATTCCATAGCATGTTTCTGAAGTATATTTTCTGTGTCCTTAGCTTCAAAACCATGAGTAAACAACACAAAGGAAGCACAATTCGCATGTCATTTACTTGCAGAAGCTTTGTATTGAACATCACTTCTTATAATTTTATATAAATTGGATGTGTATGAGGAGTCATTTTAGGATTCCAAAACAATCTATGTGACTGACTCTTTTCCCCTTTCTCTCACTCTCTTCCTCTCCCAACCCCATCTCCGTGTGTGTGTGTGTGTGTGTGTGTGTGTGTGTGTGTGTGTGTGTGTGTAGAAGAAGAGATAAATGGGTGTGTGTAGACAGAAAAGAAGAAAGGAAACAAAGTGAAAATATACATCTATAAATCTAAAAAGGGACACACATATATACATACACATACATGTATACACAAATACACATATACATATGTGTATATATGTATATGTATGTGTATAACACAAACACATAATATAGTGTGCTCATTATGTAGCAATTGAGAACTGAAAGGTTATTTTACTGCCTACATATGTTAAAATCAATGTCCCTGAAAAGTAAGCCAGATCTCCTGCAAGCTCCATCGAAGTTCTCTTTCCAAGACTGAATTTCAGGATTATTCTCCCAGGCTAAAGACTTGGTTTTTATTTGTGTTGAATCGACTGCTTTCACATCTCCTGCTAAAGCACTAGACAAGCTCATTTTGTCACTATATCATTATATTACTAAATTGCTTGTCTGCTAAATTTTTAATCAAGTTTTAAAATACATATTTTTAAATCAAACATGTAAACATAGAAGTCTCAAATATAGAAAGCAAAATAAAAAATGACCTCTTGAGAAGCCTTGCATAGAAGTCCAAGTCTAAGAAGAATCTGGAGAGGACCTTATTTAGTTCCTTTCTCCATAGGATATGCTATGGTAAGAATTAAATGTAATTTAGTGACACAATAAAATCATCTTCATACTGCGCTGCTGTGTTCTGGATGGACTTGGGCATGATTAAAACATGTAAATCACACAGATCTGAAACATTTTTTTTTTCTTTCCTTCTTTTTAAACACCTCTTTGGATGGCATCTTGATCGTGTATGCCCTGTGAACACAGAAGGCCTATAGGTCAGCCCTGAAATTATAGCTAAACCTCAACTCCTGAGGTCCACAGGCTGTTTATATCGATGAGAATTTATGATGTCTACACCCTAAGTCCCTGGCCTCTCTTTTACATTGACTTCTTTACAATTTGCTGCTTTATTTTATGGTGGTCCCTTGCCCTCTATAAATATATCACAGTTACTTAACCCCAGATCCCACCTCGGACTCCAGGACTTCAGAAAGGATCTATTTGTTACTCATTCTGCTACTGGGTGTTTCATAATCCTCCACATTAGCAGCTATTATTTTATAGCAGCTACCATTTTCCAAATTCTCATCACCACCTGATGGCTAACCTTCAAACTACTTAACAGCACTGCTCTTAGAACTGTTGCTTAGCGGTTAAACTGAATCGGAATATTTTCTTTAAACTCACACAAGGATTGAAGTATTTTCTATTGAATACCTATTTGTGGAAACGTGAATATGTTTAGCTGCAAAAAAAATTACATTTAGGCAAGCTTAATTGCCTTGTTTTACTTTAAATACAAGAACTTATAAAAACATGGCCTAATCCTAACAATATGTCACTGAATAATTAAAGTTTTCTGTGGGTTAGATTCTAATAATTATCTTGTTTTGACTGAAATCTTTATTCCAGTTCCCCAAAATAAAGCAGGAAAATAATAAGGGATTACAGTTTTGCAAAAGCTATTGTCTGATATTAAAATTGTTAAGAAAATATGAGTAGGTATTATGCAAATTTTGACCTAATCCCAGCAGCATTCTGGTAGGTAATTGTATTTTTCCTTTAAAGGAGGACAGACCCTACAATAATTATGCCTTGTTAGTGTCTGCATTGCTACATTTTTGATTTATGTATTTTTCTGGGAGTTGACAGATAAGCAAGAAAAATTGACATATTATAAACTAATAAAAATAAATAATATCAGAATGTGCCTAGCAGCAGTGTGCATTGGGAGGTTAAATCAAGACATTAATCACACAAATTTTTTAGCAAAATATATTCTGCACTAAAATTTTAAATGGCATATATCAAACACAGCACTGTATTTAAATTGCTATGTGTGTTACAAAGAATATGATTGCTAAGTACACTGATATACAGACTATAAAAGACCATTATTTGTCTATAATTTCTTTGATATTTTTAGGCAGTCATGTTAGTTAGACTCTTCCCTATTGATAGCAATAGTTCTGTCAGATTTGGTACTTCTAGGTTTTCTCCAAAGAATATTTGTTAGTGGGAAATTTCACCAATGGACCCTTTCCAAAGTTTTTGTAAAAAAAAAAAAATTCTTAGAATGTTGTCATTTGAAAGACATTTCTGTTATTTCATATTCAATACGTGGTGGCAATAAAAAATGTAAAGCTCATGCAATCACTCATGCTAAGAAGCGTGCCTTCCTAAACCTCAGGCAAGACATGAGGACAAAGGAGAGAGGCATCTGTGTGCACAGGGTTCGTTCAAATGCACACTATTGGCGCTGTAGAGCAAGAAAAGCACAGCACAGGGGCTGGAGATGCTGCTTGTCCCTCCAGATGGTGCAGGGGGAGCCGGCCCTGTGCTACCTCCATGCATTCCTTTAACTCCGACCAGAGGTCAGAGCAAGAGCTGCATGAGTGATCAGGCCAACAACATGAGCAACGGATCATAGCTGTTGCTCTGCCAGTGGAAACAAAGAAAGCACTTCAGTTGTTTCTACTTTTGAAGTGGACTGAATTTCAAAACAAAACAAGATAAGCAAATTTTGGAAATAAAGGAGAGATATTCTCTAAAGTTTAGATGGGTATGATCACCAAAAGTCCTGAAACCATTCTTTCCACTGGAACAGAGAGGGTAGAAGCTAATATTTTGTAATGATTTGATCATCAACTTAAAAACTGAGTCATTTCAAACATATACAAATCTGGAGATTTAACAAAGCCATCATTCACTTAATACATGTACAAGCACGTATGTATAACTGATCATAGGATATGGCTTCTTTTATCAGAACAAAGTAGCCTACACTCCTGCTATGTTGAAGACAATATTTCAGCATCCATATGCTACCTAAGCTGCAGGAACTACTTCCACATGACAGACAGAGTATGTTCATGATCAGAAGGCTGAAAATACTAATTTTGTCATTTAACTTCTGCACTACTATCTCCTTTGAATATATGCAGGCAAAACAGTCCATAAGCTCATAAAAACAAGAATGGCAATAAAGAATATTGGTATGAAAAAGTTACATATTAGAAATCATGTAAGACTTAGATGTGTTGAGAAGTAACAAATGGATTCAAACAGTTTAGCTTGACGCAAAGAGAAGCCTACTAAGCTTGCTAAAAATATTTAGCATCAACACTCACACCCAACAATGATGTTGCCACACTCAATTGTTCCTAATAGAGACAACATTGTGATACTCAGTTACACACACACACACATGTGCACATGCTCATAATGCACAAATAAGAATATGGATACATGTGTTTTTCTATGTATATGAATATATGCATATAAATATACCATAGACTTGAACAAATGTATTTCCATAAATGAATATCAATAGTATGTTTTATGTGTGCATATAAATCCTAGGCCTGATGATATATACATGTATTTTTGGTATGCACTGTGGTAGAAAAGACTCTAACTAAAAAGCATTTATCATTGCTCTAGAAGAAATATACACATTTTCATCTTAAATTTAAATATTCTATAAAGCCTCAAATATTATTTAATATCAAATAAAAGTTCTTGCAGAAAGAATTTTATTGCTTAAGAACAAAGTAACCACTAATTGCTTTCTAAACCCAAGTTTTTGATAAATGGGATATACTCTGCTACAAAAATTTTGAGATCATGAGTTTAAACATATATGCACTCAATGCAAAATATTAAGAATGTAAACACAGAAACTGAGGATTGGATTGGTCACTTTTATAAGCTTAGTCACCATTTTCTCTAAGCAGTTACTCTAACCTGAGGACTTATTATTTCACTTGGTACTCCTAAATAACTGGGGGACAGGTTTTAAAACCCCTGTATTACAGAAGATGAACACTAATAACATCGAGTTACTTGATTGCCTTCAGAATCAAGAGAGTTCTAGTATGTTTTTGTTCATTTCCTCAATTAAAGGTATTTAGATTGAAAGTACAAATTATTATTTATTACTACACTAAGCAAAAGTTGATTTTTTTGAGAAAATATCAGGTGTCCAAATTAATTTTAGAAAACTTGGAGTTTTAAGGAAAATGGGAAAAGATGTTGAAGCAAAAACTGTCGCTGAGGAGAGAACACAGGCCACACAACACCTCTGGGAAACATTTTATTCTCTCGTTTCTCTGACCAATTTTTAAATTCCATCAGAGACAAATCCCATTGTCCTGCCTTATTCTTCATGCTTTCTCCTGGCAACTAACTGAGTTATGAACTGGCCACAACATGTGGACCTGGGAAAAGTTGTTTCCAACAGGAAGACTGATTGACAAGAAAGGAAAGTAGTGTGGGGCAGCTTAAAAGGAGAAAAGGAAAGTAAAATGCAAGTATTAGCTAGGCCACAAGAAGATAGGAAACATGGAAAAAGTGCTTGTGTTATATATGAGGTAAGATGCCTCTGCTTTACTACAAGCCTCCTGAGGGCTGGTTACAAGTATGCCTCTGACTGCCAAAACAACCGAGTAAAACAGACTATGGATGGGAAGTCTCATTATTTTGTTCTTTTCTTCTATTGGATCGAAAGATGTGTTACATAAAATGAATAGAAAAAAAAAACAAACAAAACTATGACAATGAATGAAGGCTGTATGTGAGGTCTCAGTTTGTGTTGGCTCCTAAATTTATCTCCAGGACCTGTGTCTTAACATTTGGTCCCCAGAGTAGCTCAGCTAGGAAGTTTTTGAGGTTTTGGATCATGGCATTTACTGCTTGGTCCCCAGAGTAGCTCAGCTAGGAAGTTTCTGAGGTTTTGGATCATGGCATCTACTGAAAGAAGTTGGGTCAATGGGAGAGTGCCCTTGAAGAGGAATCCTTACTGTTTTGCTTTGATCTGGTCACCATGCTGGAAGTATTTTTTCCTAACACTCAATCCTGCACTATACTGCCACATGCCTCAAGTGTCATGATCAAGCATCCCTGGCTTAAACCACTGAGACTAAGAGCCAAAATAAATACCCCCACTTACCTTGTTTTAATTTCAGTGGGGTTTTTTGTTTTGTTTTCTTTTTACGGTGACAGAGTGTTGCCTGATACAATGTGTCTCTCAATTACAAATGGCAACAGAATATAGAATATAGATCTAAACCTTCAAAGGTAGATCAAATCCTCCAGTACACTGTGCCTAAATAGAGCGTGCTGAGCTTAGCTGACACTTTGCTCAGTATCTCTCCACATTTTCTCCTTGCCATCTCCAAAGGGATCTTTGGACTTTTGCTTTGTTTTGTTTTGTTTTGTATTGTTTTGCTTCAACATTCATTTGTACCTTACTTACATTTCTTTAATAGTCTTTCCAGGACTCTGTCTTATTGAAATTCAGTCTCCCTGGTATATTGCTTGTGACAACTGTACTAGTTCCTTTTAAAAAAAATAAATAAATAAATGTGCCCATTATCTCTGAACACCTTGTGTTTGGTACATGGTTAGTTCAGGACAAGCCTTTTGGAAATGTTCAATTTATTTTTTGGTAAAATAAAATTTCCTAGGAGATCACAACTTGCTGCAGCTGATAATAAGATCCTCTTTCTATGTCTAAGTCTCCCTTGATGAAATCTGGTATGTTTTCTCTTCTTAGATCTTTATTGTTTGTTTTATTTCATAAGCGCTTTTTAGATCTAGAGACTTAGAATCAAGGATGGTTCTCATGCTAATGATATGGGAAAACACCTCAGTAATGAAAAACAATGACATAAAAAAGAATTCCTGGGAGGAAAGAAGGATCTTTCTGTACTTTGAAAGCCACAGAACAAGGTTATGTCTTTAACAGATTTGTAGGAAATGTTATATACTCAAAACCTAATTTCAATTACATGCTATTCACACTTCGAAATGGAACAAATCAGGAGTCAATAACAGTTATGGAGCAGAAAAAGATTTTCAGATTTGTCTACATTTGAAACTATTTCAGGTGTCGAAATAATGCCATTCTCTTAAATGATAAATTCTGGAAAATATGTAAATTGAGGTCTATTTATCTGAAAGTCCAAATGCCAAAGTTCTTAATTTTATATAAAAGAATAAATATGGCAAAAAAGTCTCTAGTATGAATTGTGATATAATGGATTCATGTCTGTTTCATTATTTTTGTTGTTCTGCAATGCCTCCCACAAATGTTGTAACATCACCTAGCTATGACATGAGCACTTTACTCATGAAATCTCAACTATACAGCCTCCTAAGCAACACTTGCGCAATGACAAAGCCAAGGTAGATGCCATGACGAATAGAGGATATTTTCTCAGCTCTACTCAGAGATTAAGATCTACAAATATTTAATGGCTGTTGAGAAAGGGAAAATCAGTCTCCCAAATAGATCTGCCTCCTCATAGGTTAATAGATCCCAAGTGGTCAGCACTAAACACACATACACAGGATCAACATTAAAGGGATGGATTTATCAGGTTATGTGTGTGTGTGTGTGTGTGTGTGTGTGTGTGTGTGTGTTTGTTTGTTTGTTTGTTTGTAACAATAATGATTAAAGAATAAGAGGTCATGTATTGGAGAGAAAATTTATGGAGCTATGGGGGCAAATGTCAGAAAAGAAGAAGCTGGAAATTTATTTTCATACAGGAAATAATCATATATAAAGTTTTCAAAAACAATTATAAAAAAATTGACAATATTAGACTATGTCCCACCAAAACCTTTTGAGTACATAAATTCTGAATAGTCTGAGCTGAGACGTACTGTGTGAAGTTTATATCAGACATCAATGACAACACACAAAACAAAATAAAAAATAATTAACGACAAAGAATATTTCATTAACCAAATATGTTGAAATGCCAATAAATTGAGATATGTTATTAAAATTTATTTTGTCTCTCTTGGTTTTAGTTTTTCAATGTTACCATTAAAGAACATGAAAGAATATCCAGTATATGCATAGTATTGTAGTATTAGTGGGCAGCAGCAGTCTCAGGAAATACATGGTAAATATTACCCACTTGAGAACAGTTTGATATCAATAATTTGAGTAATTGTAACAAGTATAATGCTTTAATTTCAACTTTTATCCTGGGTTCTATGAAAAATTATCTCTAGTTGATGAAATTTGAAAAAAAATTTGATTGAAAGAATTATCTCCATTTAAATTAAATGTCAAGTTTTCTATTTTTAACAGTATTTATGGAAAAGAGGAAAAAGAAAAAATAAATAAAATACAAAGAAATCTACTAGAGGGTAAAACGCAATGACTTACTGACACTTATTTTTCATGTTTGTTTTTTTGATTAGAAGATTTTGAATCACTGGGTTTGCCATCATTCCTATGGGTTTCTCATTTCCAATATCTTCTCATTTACAGCCTAATCTTCAAAAGACATTTCATAATGTGACATTTTTTGATTGTGTTATATTTTTAGGTGATGATGTCATATGACATATAATGGTAATTTGGGGGGCTTATTTCTGCATGTTTTAAAAATAAAAACAACACAAGAAATATTTTACATATTAAAAAAGCACATAGTTTGGGGATATGAACATGGGTACAAAAATGCTAAATTGAAGCTTTAGTTATTGATGGAATGCATCGAATCATGAAAACCTTTGATCACACTTTATTGTAGAAAGACTTGGATTTGGTATTTCCTACAGGATGCACAGAAGGTCTGACCTATGGGCCTCTGACATCCCTCATTGCTTTAAATGGTTATAGTAACCTATACTACTGTTCTCAGGTTAAAATATATGTTTATTGCACATTGTGACTGCTACTGTACCTAACATTAAGCCATAGGAGTAAGGAAAACCTTTTAAAAACATCTTAGCTGATTACATAATTATTATTAATCCTAAACTAAAACGAACTTTCTAAAATTGGTCAGATATTAACTCTGAGATTGACAACTAGCCAAAATGTTATAAATATGACATAATTTCATGACACTCATGAAACATCATAACTATTTAATATAAATTTCCAGAATGTTACTTGGTTTCAGTCTCAAGAGTTACCAATATAATTTCCTTCCTTCCTTTCCTTTCTTTTTTCTTCTTTTCTTCCTTCCTTCCTTCCTTCCTTTCTTTCTTTTTCTACTTCTTTACCTTCCAAAGAAGTTGATCTGTGTCTCATTTGCGGTGCATGATCTTTTCCTATTTTATGCAACTAGATTTCCCATCTCCAATATCTTCTCATCTACAGCCTAATCTTCAAAAGACATTTCATTATGTTATATTTTTGATGTGCATTGTGCGAGCATAGTATTTGTACTGTAGTATTCAGTCTAAAATACATATTCACGTGACAGCCCATAATATCCTTGAAACAGCCATTACAGTCTGTCAAATAAATAATGCGCATTTTAAAGATGGTCTTTATGTGGGATGGCTCTCCTGCATTTTCATGAGGGAGATTTTTCTTTTATTCTTTAGGAAAGAAAAGCACACAAAAGAAATGAACATGCAGAAAAATATGTTAAGGTAGAAATGACACAAAGCAGGAGCTGCAAGCATCATTCAGCATCTTGCTCTTTTTACAGCTCCACCATTATACCCTTAACATTTTATGAAAAGATGGGAAAATTAGATTTTCTTCTCTGACCTTCTGTACGTGGACACTTGAAAATAAATATCTTAGTTTTCTTGTTTTTGTAATGTCTGTCAAATTTTGAATTTGATGGTGATGAATGTTTATTTAAACTTAGTAGTTTACTTGAAATTTTCAGCCAACTACAAGGAGTAGACTCTCAGTGGGTAGCCAATAAGTGCCTTGCCTTACCTGAAAGTGGAGACTCTTCTGTGTGTTCTCCCTGACAAGCATGGTTCTGGATTCACTGTCATTCCAGCAACCTTACCTACGTTTACAGGAAACAAAAGCATAAGTCTCTTTCTTACAATGATATCATACCAAGGGCTATAATGGCTTTAAAAAAAAATAAGAGGAAGTCAAATGCTTATTGGTGCCCGCTATGTGCCAGGTTCCATAACACATGCTTTTAGTATACTCTTCCAATTTAATCTCTAATAGAGTTGTGGAATATAAATGTAATTTTTATAGTACCATATTCAATGTATTTTGCAAAATACTTTTTACTTTGTGCTATTATTGTATTCATTTAATAGTTATTGTATTTTAACTTATAATGCAATCATGTGTCTTGAATATGTCCGGAGAAAAGTAAGAACCTGTTGTTTAAGCCAGAGCAGATTGACTTGGGCCTCTCACATAGACCTTTTAAACATAAAACTAGGTTTCTTCTGCAGTCTAAGATCGAATATAGTCACAGAAGAGGTCATGCGGAAGGTTCTTTCTTGAATACCTGACGGTTTATCCTAGCTTTAAAGAGTGTTAGATTTGAGGGGATTTTTAATTTCACCTCCATGGACTTCAGAACAAGGAAGCATTTGGTGTTCTTTTAATGAACAATTCACAATTAGAAATATCACTGTATTTTCTCTGTTCTTCCTTTTCTTACCTTATTTCCCAGTGATTTGGGAATAGAAAAATGTTATTTCTATTAAACAAACTAGACCTATTATTTTTTTTAAAAAAAGAGTATCAGATTTGGAAGAACTTAACCATCACATCTGACCTTCATAAGAAATGTATATCTGTGGAATAGGACCCAAGTACCATGGAGGTCCTATCAGTGTGCAGAACTCAAAAACATATTTAAACCATTATGCCCACATGCAGAATATCCTGACTACAGGAATACTTTGTAAACAGAAAGGTCTATCCTGATCAACAAGCTTTAATGGATAAATGATGGCTGAAAGACATCATCTACCATTTATGTATAATAATGCCAGTAGTACTTACTAATCGGTTTCTATCTCATGATAACAAACTTTCTATACTATAGGACCACAGATGACTAGTGTCTACCATTAGTGTAGCAAGGATTATTAAACATTCCATACTTATGTCTGGAATACCCTCTTGGATAAGCTTGCTCTATTCAGGCAAACCAAACAATGATGATTTACTTGGATTTTCCTAAACGGATCCATGAAATTTTAAAGAGCTTATGTTATTATTAAGAGCAGATAGTAACACCCTATCACATTGCATGGAAAGATAGGTAGATGGAAATTTTTGACAGCTTCCTTTAAATTCAAAGCTTGTGATAGGTAAAATAATTAAACCACTTTTGTCTACTACAATGCTTATAATATTTTATGTTTAAAAATCAGCAAATTATATTTTATACTCTAAAGTGCCTTTCTATTCCAATATACAGATCTGTGTATATTTATATATAAATTATAGAAAAGAAATGAAATCAGCCCGTAGTAATTCAGTTAATTGCCTCCATTAGTAACATCACTTTTCTCTTAAATATGCATTAGTATTTTCAAATTTGGGAGTCTTTGGTGTTAGTGTTGTTGCCTTTACCTAGTTTGATGGAAATAATTAATACTATTATTCATTTTTGATTTAATAAATTATTAAAAATAATAATATCAATTACTGTTAAGTCTTACAATAATAAAGTGAATTGAGAAGGCAACATTAAAAACATATAATTATACAAAAAATTAAAACTATGAGAAAAAAAGAAATTACAAGCAACAGTTTCTAGAAGAAATAAAGGCCCCATAGATACTAGTCAAAAATGAAGAGCCTGAGAGAAGCATGCCATTTTAACAAATTTTTAAAAATGAGGATATTGTTAGAGAAATATTGAGAACAAGGAGTATAATTAACTTATGTTTCTCATGTTACTAAAAATGTTCATGTCTAAATTAGTGTAAATTACATAATATGTAATATTCAACATTTCAAAAATGTCAAGGCCTATTTGAAAATTTAAATTATTTTTATTTGAAAAGTAAGTGTATAATAGTGTTAGCTTGATCTTAAGATTATTAGATTTATTTTGTCTATGTGTTTGTGTTTGTGAGTGTACGGTCACAAACTAGTGTGTGGACAACATTTCTGTTCTCATGGAGGCAAAAGAAGGCCTATAACATCTTAGAGCTAGAGTTATAGGAGTCAGCAGAAAGCCATGTTTGTTACATGAGTGGTGGGAACTTAACTCTAGCCCCCACGATTGCACAGCAAATACTCTAAATTGATAAGATATTTCTTCAACCCTGTTATACTTTATTACATAAAGAAATTATGACAAGTTAAATAAGGTAGTTGAATTTCCACTGTGTTTAAAGGAATCTTTAAAGTTGCAGAACTATAAGAAACTTATCACAAAATCTCAGAAGCCCTAAGACTAACCTCCAATAAGCCCACTCTTCTCTCTACATAAAACTGGAAGGTGCTGTCTCGGAGATGCATATGTAATAATTCTTACAATATGAGAAAAGGGTAAATGACATTACTATTCTTTCCTGTCTTTTTCTTCCCGCATGAACAGGATGTAAACATTAACTGGGTGACATTGATGATGAAGAAAATAAATGTCCCCATAAAACTGGAGCACACATCCTGCTTTATTATGAATTTAGTAGTTATATTATTCAGGATCATTTTCTTAATGATAGAAATGAATATATATATATATGTATGTATATATATATATATATATATATATATATATATATATATATATATATATGGAGAGAGAGACATGTGTGTACACGTATATATATAATCTTACAATGCATTTTTCAAAAGTTTAATTACATTCTCGATGGATTTCCTATAAAAAAATCATCCTAATCCTCAAGACAAAATGAAAATATTAGAGCTGACCTGATGTAATGTAGAAAGATCCTACCTAAATCTACTTAAGGCTTATCAGAGTCTTGTATAAGCCATTGGTTTATAATACACTTACAATATCAAATTCATGTGGCCCACACATAATTGTTGTACTTCTTTTCCTAGAGCATTGGTAAAAATAACCATTGCAGACCCCAAGCCTACCAAAAGATGGGCAGATATATGCAAAGGGAGAAGTAACAGGCTTAGTCCTCACCATCTTCACATCCATTTATTAAAAGTCTTATAAAATTAGAGTATATTCAGTGTAATGAAAGACATGCACTGAAAATCCGCAAGTTTAGTTACATAAAAATAAAATCCTGACCAAAATTTAAAATATTAAGGAAGTCATCTTTAGGAAAGATCTAGAATTGGTTTTTTTTTTTTAACATTTTAAATTGACCAGCAAAATAGCAGTCAAATAAGTAAAAATGACTTAGAAACTCTCAACACCATTTATTGCAGCTAGATATTTGAGTGAGTTGCTCCTTAGGATCCAAATTCTAAGCCTCTGTTTTGAGAGAATCTGTTTGTATGTATGTCTTCTGTAAATAAATGCTTTCTTGTAAAAATTTGTTCTTATGGAATCACATTAAGAATTTTCAGCAATAAACCCTCATGGCCACACAGAAACAGGAAATAAGTTGAGAACCTTGTTCAATAGAATGATCCGTTATATAACATTGAAATTCAGGGCATCTGGCTAGGTCATGTGAATATATTTTGCAAATCATAGTCTGGCTCCTGTTATGTTTACAGCAGCCCAAGGAGAGTTAATCAATAAATTAATATAATAGGATTACGTCTAGTCAGAGGTTTGTTCTGCATTTGTGATTGGCATCATTTTTCTCAGAATGGATTTAAATTCTAAGAAGTAATGCATTGTTTTTGTCTAAGGACTTTATTTTCTAGACAGAAAAGAGGATAATGGTTCTTTATTCAACTACTGTAATTGATTTCAAATTAATAGTGACTGTTTCTCAAGTATATCCAAGAGATAAACATGGTGAGCTATTAAGTAATAATCAATTTTGTAATAAATAAAAAGTCTTTGGTATTAAATTAACCTATAACATCATTTAAATTATATAATAAAATAAGCTCTTCAAATTAGTTTATCTATCATACATGACTAATATGTTTCCAATTCTGTAGCTGGTTATTTACATGTATAATGTATTACGTTTTAATGACCAAATATCATTATATGAGGATCAATAATATTTACCAATGAGAGCACACCATATTTCAGAGGATGAAATATTTACACTTTAAGCAATGTACTCAGCAAGTTTAGGGTTTAGAAAAGTGTTCAAATATACATCTTTAAGAAATGTTCATTTATCTTTGAAAAGACTTTGAACTAGAATCACAATTCCTGCTCTTTTTTTTTTAATTTTTGGATCTGCTATCCAGTCGCTCTGTAAGCTTGAGGAATTAAGTCCAATTCAATTCAATATCACTTCATTAAATATTTATGGGGAAGACTCCTTTGTGCAAGGATGGGAAGAGAGAAACCTATTTGAAGGGAGAGGGGAGTGATGGAGGAGAGGACAAAAGATTAAAGAGGCTGGCAAGGAGAATAATTGATGTAATAAGAGCCTGAGACAGGGGAGATGAGATAAAGAGCACACATCTAGGGGTCAGTCTTGGAGAAGAAAAGGATCAGGTCTTCTTAAGAGATAAGGATAAAACAAAATGTAAACTAAAGATAAAGAGAGATTTTGAAGAAGAAAGAAAGCAAAGTAAGGTATCACACTAGAGAAGGTTGATGTTCTTGTAGTGGTGGTGGTGGTGTGTGTGCAAGTGTGCATGCATGTGTACTTGTGTGTGTGTGTGTGTGTGTGTGTGTGTGTGTTTTCTAGGTAATGAAGGTCATAACTCATAAGATTTAGTCAAATTGCTTGAAATGTTGGCTTAGTAGAGAAGGTAGATCATTTCAGTGAAAACAAGTTATGAAAATTTACCAATATGTGCCAGGGCTTGTAACCTATTAAGAACTTTCTTTCTCTCTTTTTTTTCTTCTTTTGTTTTTTTCTTTTTGATCTGGTCAGAATCAAGATGTTTTCCTTTTATTCTCCATCAGAACTGATTAAAGCAATGGGGAAAAATATAAGGCAGAGAAAAAGATATTCTTATCTTGATACTGAAAAAAAAGTGAGTAATTGGCAAGAATAAATGATGATTTTTAACTAAGTAATGAGTAATGATATTTTAGTTAATAGTAAAAATTTTTAAATAGTAAATTATTAGGTCTGATATAAATTGAAATGGGAAAATGGCTGCAAAGAAATGGAAGTGAATATCAAAATAATTCTTTTTTTCTTCTCTATCATTTTATTTATTTTTAATTTTTTTATTAATTTATTCTTAATGTTCTACTTGTAGGCTTCTAGGACCCTCTGGATCCTTCTACTTTGCCATTCTCCCATGCTTCTCTCATCTAGAGTCCCAATAGGATGTCCTCCCCTCTGTCTCAGTTTCCTGGTAAGTGAAGGCTTTCGTGAGACATGCCCCTTGGTCTAATATGCAGATATAAGTGAGTATATACCATTTGAGTCTTTCTGCTTCTGGGTTAACTCACTCATTATGATCATTTCTAGCTCAATCAATTTATCCACAAATTTCGGGAATTCCTTGTTTTTAATAGCTGATTATTTGGGCTCAGGGGTCCTGCTCAAACTAAGGCACCAGCCAAGGACAATACAGGCTGTAAACCTTAAACCCCTACCCAGATCTAGCCAATGGACAGAACATTCTCCACAGTAGAGTGGAGAGTGGGGTATGACTTTCTCACATACTCTGGTGCCTCACCTTTGACCATGTCCCCTGGACGGGGAGACCTGGTGGCACTCAGAGGAAGGACAGCAGGTTACCAAGAAGAGACTTGATACCCTATGAACATATACAGGGGGAGGTAATCCCCCTCAGGAACGGTCATAGGGAAGGGGAATAAGGGGTAAATGGGAGGGAGGGAAGAATGGGAGGATACAAGGGATGGGATAACCATTGAGATGTAACAAGAATAAATTAATAAAGGAGAAAAAAAAGGAAAAAAAAGAAAAAAATTAATTTATTCTTGTTATATCTCAATGGTTCAAAATAATTCTTATGCCAAAAAAAATGGTAAATGACACTCAGTTTATGGAGAGTTAGATGATAACAGTAGATCCCCGCAGGAGTTCAAAGATGTAATTGTTTTGCCTAAAACAGCAGGTCTCAAATCACAAATCAAATGCACCCTTCCATCTGCACAGGAGTCATTTTTCACACACTGTTCCATGGCCAGTTAGTTAGAATACCAGAGATGAGAAATGAATGGTCTCATGTATAACAAAATGACAATAGAAATTATAATTTGCAGTCAAGCTAAATTTGACTGTTCTCAAAAATTTCCAAATGTACTCTTCAAATTTGTAATTAGAAAAATTAAAGTAAGGGTCCTTCTTCTGAATTACAGTAGTTAGTGGGAACCTGAGCCACCATATAGATGTACTCTCCTTGTAAGTTTGGAACTTGGCAGGTTCCTGAAGTCACAAGATGACACTCATGGCTCATCTCCACCATTACGTAACTATTATACCTATAACTACTATACTTTGTTCTGAGGTGCTGTCCCAGGAAACACCAGGTTTATGTAGCCTACTTCCAGCCCACCAGATAAGGAGGAAATGCTAAGTTAAAACCTAGGGAGTCTGGACTTAACCTACACACAAGGGTGATCATTTAGGTTGCATGCTCTGTTCAAAAATATTTTGTCAAACAAAATGAAAAACAAGAAACATCTGAATTGTCGCATTCAAGGTAAGGTTGATGATCTTGGACAGTGATGGTCTTGATAGAACATAATATATAATCCAGGAAATGGTGGTAAATTGATATTAGATTTCCAGAATCTTAATCTTTCCTATGCTGCATGGTATTGGAAGTCTGATAAAGACACTTTTAAGGGAAAAGAAATCCTAAAACAAAAATCTTTGCCAAATATGTATTTGATAAAGAACAGTACATAAAGATGTGTTAAAACTCAAGAGAAAATGTACAAGACATCGAAATAGTTGAACATATGAAGTGCAAGATCAAACTCAGAGAAGGCACAACACATTAAACTCCAGCAATGTGGATGGAATGCAGACCTGAAAGTCTCCATTGGGGCATGTTGGCAATTTCTCCTAAAGTTAAATGTATTTTTGCCTTACAGTCTCATAGATGGTCATGTTAGGATTCACAATAACAAACTAAAAATTTGCATAGATATGAAAGTCGCTCTTGATAGCAGCTTCATCTATATTTACCAGGCCAAGTAACTGTCTAAGACATCCTACTTTATATATTTCTTAAATCTGTAGACTATCCGTTCAGTAGGACATTACATAATAGGGAAAAAAAGCAACAACTACAATAAGACCTGGGGAACTTTAACTGCATGATGCTGAATGAAAGAACAATCTGAAAAGACAACTTGTTCTGTGTTTTCAGATGAAATGATGCAATGCTCTGTGTAAGATAGAACCACAGAAGCAATCCAACGCTTGTTGTTTCCCACAAGTGGGGGGGCGGGGAAGAAGAAAAGTGACAGCAGCAGAAGCTTGCAGGTAAAGCAAACATTTCTGCCTGCGGCTATAATGGGAGGTATATAATAATACTCATTTGAAACGCCACAGAACTCATAACTCAGAGTCTTGTAGCTTAGAATAAATATTTAGCTCCAGGAACAAAAAGTAAGCATTGTTCCATCATTTGTAACAATTGTTCCATACCAGCCTGATATTAAGGGTAGAGAAAATTTTGCAGGGCGATACATGTGTCCTGTCCACTCTACTCCTTAGCTTTCTTGTACATCTGTACCTGCTTTATAGTCTTATTCTGTAGAATTTTCTGGATAATGTTGAAGTCTGACATCTCTGGATAGCCATTTGCTCTGGGTCTACTTTGGTGGACTCCCTTTTCTCAGGTAGGTTCTCACTCCAACCAATCTGGTAACACCAGAACTTGTAAGGAGCATCACATAGCCCTCAGGGAAGTTTATAAGCCTTGCCCTTTCCTAGAAATATCTCACCCTATGCTGAGAGACTAACCTACAGCAAATGGCCTAGATATCATCCTCTCACACATAGGATAATTAAGCAATGTTTTCTCCTTGTAATAGGGTCCTGTGTTACTGAGTATAACGGAGCTACTGTACCACTGTAGTTTAAGTATCCTGACACCCTCTTCCCTAGTGAAACATATACAGTGATCCTCTAAATCTTTCCCCACTACCCAAAATTTATAAATAAAGGCTGGCTGGCTTACTGGATGCTTGTTTTCTCTCTTGCTTGCCATTCTTCCACCTCAGTGGACCAACTGAGACTCCACTGATTCTGGGTGCAGAGGGATGAGCCACCTCCGGATGCCCTCTGGTCAAGCAGCAGTGATAGGAATGCCTTTGTAGCCGCTGGGGTCTACTCCACCACTGCTGCTGGCTTGGTGCTGACTCCCAGTGAGACTGAGTACCTGGCCTGGGTCCCAGGCTATGGACTTCACCCTAAATGTCTCTAGCTGCCCATAAGCAAGAAAGAGGATATTTGATCCTGAGGTCCAGAGGCAAGCAATGCCAGGACTGATCCATGGGACATGGAACCCAGGCTGGCTAGCCAGCCTGATGCTGAAAGGCATCATTCATTAAACCACTCATTTTACTGTGGAGTTGAAAATGGGTAAAGTATCATAACTTCTAGCAACAAGTCAATTGAGAATTAACTGAGGAGTTAATTTTTAAATGTTTCTGAAACTGAAGTTCAGACATACAATAAAAATGCTGTGTAGTGCTGTGACAAAATCAGAAGTTTTGAAGAGGATCACGAAATTATCTGTGTAAGTCTACTCTGAAAACTGAGTTGTATTAAATGTGTATTATTATTGTGAGCTGTAGATTTTTACATATGCCATATTGATACGATTTCTGTAGTTTAAATAAGTTATGCGTTTTGAAGTAGTTAAAATTGAACCAAGCTCAGAGAGCTTGCATCTTAAATTATATCTCACTTATAAAGCTGGGGTCGAGAAGAAGCTTTTTGTTTGGAAAATTGTCAAATTCAGCTAATGCATATTGTGTCCTATGTCGACCATCCTCCCGCACGGCATTGCTCACAGTGGTGGATTTTACATACTTCCTGCCATACCTGATGGAATTGGCATTAAATAAAATATATTAAAGGCCAGTGATGAGTCATGTGTGGGAGAGACCTTTGGAAGGGTGGCCACATTGATAAGAATCAATTGTACTTTGCTGATTTCAAGATTCCGTTAAAGAGAAGTCTAGATGATTGGTCAGAAATGAAGGGGAAGCTGCAATTCTACCAAGGGATTGCACAATCTTCAAGTGGACTTGAAAGGACATTCTCATCAGTCCCTTTAGGCTTCAGACTCAAGCCTTCCACAAGAATACTCTCCAATTCCATCTGGTAACTACCATGAGAGTATAAAAATGAATTACAAGAGCTAAAACTAACAGTAGAGTTTTCTTTCTTTCTTTTCTTCCCCTTCCTTCCCTTTCTTTCTTCACCTTTTTTTTTAAGTCATTTATTACTTGTCAGGTTTGTCACAGCCTTGTTAAGCTCTTGTCTTTAGATTTGGTTTTTGTGGAGACACAAAGAAATACTGAGTAATGAGTGACAGGGAGAAGGAGCAAAGTTACGATATCATGTGAGAGAAACATGATCCAGAGATTTAAGAAGCGTGCTGGACATAGTAAACCATAATGGAAGTAGTAATAGGCAGGGAAACAGAAAAAGGAAAGAATAAAGAGAATGATTTTTTTTAATGCAACACACATAATATTTGAATTAGCCTGCCACTTGTTCCAGTATGTTAGAATGTTAGAAAACTTTTGCACACAACAGCTGAAAAGTAAAGCCAAGAAGACAGAGGAGGTCCAAAGAATACAGTGCCTATCTGAGCCAGAGCAGAGCACCAAATCTCATCACCGTTATCCCAGCCTGGGTGTGAAAGGCAGACTTCTGCAGTTCAAAAACATGATGAGAATGGGACAAAGACAATTGAAGATTTGTCTTCTCTTCCAATCAATACCTTTGAATGATGTGTATGCATATAACATCCAAATTAATGGTCCTATTAGCAATAATACTATTATTAGCCCTTTTGAAAATCATAAAAGCATTTGTGGCATGGTAAGTTCAGACCTAAACATGCTAACTTCAGAATCCTCCTTCTTGAGTTCCTTGTGAACCAGCCTATAAAACGTATAGCTATGCTTGTTTTCACTTTAGGTTGAAGTGTTTTGTAAATGTACAAATAAAATTCAGCTGAAGGTTCAAGCCTAGCTTAGAATGCAGACTTACATTTTAAAACAGCAATGCTACACTGAGATGTTGGTCAGTCCAACTGATTCAAAACTATTCGAGCCATTATAAATCACAGGAATGCATCATTAATAGTGAGAATAATTTTCACATTTTTAATTGTAAAGAATTTTTTCTTTGAACTAGTCTTTCAGATTTTCTATTCTCTATTCTAGTGTTTTATCTCTGTTTTCTACAAATCATTATATACAACAGAAAAATCAAAAATAAATGTATCATCTCCTATTGGCCAAAGCTTATGACCTATATCTCGCTTTAAATTCTACTGAGTGATGTAGGATTCACAGAAATACACAAGGCTAACCTCAGCAGCCACTACAGCACAGACAGACATAGGTGCTCCTGTACAGGAGGGAGCTATAACTTTGTCATCATAATGGTTCAATGTGAGAAAGCATCCACACATCTATATAGGACTTTATTGCAGGCATTCTAGATTCTTATTGTTGCTCTGATAAAACACGGACCAGGAACAACTTGGAGAGGAAAAGGGAAATCAGAGCAGAAATTCAGGCAGCAATTGAAACTGAAAAGACGCTTGCTGGTTTGGGCAAGTGCCTTGCTTATACAGCTAATGGCCACTTCGCTAGGCATGGTACTAGGGGTACAGGGCCTACTACCTCAGTTGGCGCTTAGAATCTGTCCCCACAGGCATGCCTATAAGCCAGAGTGATGAAGGCAGCTCTTCAAATAAGGGTCCTTCTTCCTGGGTGTAAGGTTGAGCTGAAACTAGCCATGACAGCAGACATTTATGTAGAGTCCAAGACCCTTCTAATATAACACACTTTAAAAATATTTGTCTGTATACTTGTATGGATTTTCATGGTTATTTCCTTATATTTTGTAACTATAATTTTGTACATGAGGTATGTAATCTCTATTTTGAGGTATCCCTCATTACCTTTTATAGGAATACTGTCAATTTGACTCATAATCACAGAGAGGTTAAAATGAATATTCCTTACTCTCCTTCAACTTTGATATCATCAGTTATTTTTATAATATTATAATATTATATATTTTTATAATATTATAATATTATATATAATATTATATAGTATATTATATTGCTATAATATTATAGATTACAGCATTTAATCTTGCTTTAATTTTCATTCCATGACTGACAACCAGGCTGCATTTTTTCATAAGATTTTTGTTTATTTTATGTAAATTAGTCTTGCTAGAATATGTCCATTTTCTTCTGGGCTGTATTTTACACTATGTGCAATAATTATTTCACTAAATACTGGTTTTACTTTTACCACACTGTAATTTATTGTTTAGTGACTTTATGATATAAATAACACATTTTCATCATTATTATCACTAGTAGTAGTAGCAGCAGCAGCAGCAGCAGCAGCAGTGTGTGTGTATGTGTGTGTGTGTGTGTGTGTGTGTGTGTGTGTATAGCCTAGAAAGGCCTAGATGTTGAGGTCAAAGGGAAACTTTGTGGAGTGTATCTCTGTTTACACGTTATTGTGTTCCACAGAAAGAAATCAGGTCTCCAGCCTTGTATGACAAGCATCTTTCCTACTAAGTTGGAGCCTATATTTTTCTATAGTCCATATTAAGTAATGTTTTATATTCTTTTAAAAAATTATTCTTTCTTAATTGTTGACACTAAGGCCTGGGCTGTTGGAGTTCTGTTCGGGAAGTTGTCTCCTGGGCCAAGTGTTCCAGGCTCTTCCTCACTTTTTCTTCTAACTGACTTAGTGTCTCTGGTTTTATGTTGAGGTCTTTGATCCACTTGGGTTTGAGTTTAGTGCAAGGTGACAAAATATGGTTCCAGTTGCATTTTTTTACACATAGACATCCAGTTAGACCAGCACCATTTGTTGAAGATGCTATCCTTTTTCCATTGAACGAATTTGGCTTCATTGTCAAAAATCAAGTGACCATATGTGTTTGGATTCATATCTGGGTCTTCGATTCGATTCCACTGATCAACCAGCCTGTTGCTGTACCAGTACCATGCTGTTTTAATTATTGTTGCTCCATAGTATATAGTACAGCTTGAGATCAGGTATGGAGATTCCTCCAGAGGATCTTTTATTGTACAAGATTGTTTTAGCTATTCTGGGTTTTTTGTTTTTCCATATGAGGTTAAGAATTCTCTTTTTAGATCTATATCCCATTTTTAATTGGATGATTTGGTTTGTAGATGTCTAGTTCCTCGAGTTCTTTATATATTTTTTAAATTAGCCCTCTCTCTGATGTGGAGTTGGTGAAAATCTTTTTTCATTCTCTAGGTTTCCATTTTGTCCTACTGACAGGTTCTTTTTCTTTATGGAAGCTTTTCACTTTCATAAAGTCCTGTTTATTAATTGTTGATTTTAGTGCATTCTCTATTGATGCTTTACTTAGAAAGTTGTCTCCTGTGCCAAGGCATTCAAGGTCATTCCCCATTTTCTTTTTTTTTTTTTTCAGCCTAAATTTTTTCCTTTTTTATTATTAACTTACTCATATTACATCTCAGTTGTTAGCCCATCCCTTGTATCCTCCCATTCCTCCCTCCCTCCTGCTTTCCCCCTATTCCCCTCCCCTATGTCTGTGACTGAGGGGGACCTCCTCCCCCTGATTATGCTCATAGAGTATCGAGTCTCTTCTTGGTGACCTATTATCCTTCCTCTGAGTGCCACCAGGCGTCCCCATCCAAGGGACATGGTCAAATATGGGGCACCAGAGTTTGTGTGAAAGTCAGATCTCCTTCTCCACTCAATGGTGGAGAATGTCCTGTCCATTGGCTAGTCTGGGTAGGGGTTCGAAATTTACTGCCTATATTTTCTTTGGTTGTTGCCATAGTTTGAGGAGGACCCCAGGGCCTAGACCCGCCTGTAGTTTTCCAGGACCCTCTGGATCCTTCTATTTCCTCATTCTTCCAGGCTTCTCACACCTAAAGTCTCAATAGGATGTCCTCCCCTCTGACCCACTTTCCTTGTAGGTAAAGTTTTTCATGGGGACGTACACCTTGGACTAGTGTCTCGATATAAGTGAGTATATACCATTTAACTCTTTTTGCTTCTGGGTGAGCTCACTCATTATGATAATTTCTAGTTCAATCCATTTGTCCACAAATTTTGGAATTCCTTGTTTTTAATAGCTGAGTAGTACTCCATAGTGTAAATGTACCACAGTTTCTTTATCCATTCTTCTACTGAGGGACACTTAGGCTGTTTCCATATCTGGGCTATTATGAATAAGGCAGCTATGAACATGGTTGAGCATATGTCCCTGTTGTGTGGTAGTGCATCCTCTGGGTATATTCCAAGGAGTGGAATAGCTGGGTCTTGAGGAAGCCCTATTCCCATTTTTCTGAGATAGCACCAGATAGATTTCCAAAGTGGTTGTACTAGTTTGCATTCCCACCAGCAATGAAGGAGTGTTCCTCTTTCTCCACATCCTCACCAGCATGTGGTGTCAGTTGAGTTATTGATCTTAGCCATTCTGATGAGTGTAAGATGGAATCTCAGTGTCGTTTTGATTTTCATTTCTCTGATGACTAAGGAGGTCGAGCATATCTTTAAGTGTTTCTCAGCCATTTGATATTCCTCTGTTGAGAATTCTCTGTTTAGTTCTGAGCCCCATTTCTCTATTGGGTTATTTGGTTTGGTGGTGGTTAATTTCTTGAGTTCTTTATATATTTTGGATATTAGACCTTTGTCAGATGAAGGGTTGGTGAAGATCTTTTCCCAGTCTGTAGGCTGTCACTTTGTTCTCTTGACAGTGTCACCTGCCTTACAGACGATTCTCAGCCTTATGAGGTCCCATTTATTAATTGTTGACATTAAGGCCTGTGCTGTTGGTGTTCTGTTCAGGAAGTTGTCTCCTGTGCCTATATGTTCCAGACTCTTCCCCACTTTTTCTTCTAACTGGATTAATGTCTCTGGTTTTAGGTTAAGGTCTTTAATCCACTTGGACTTGAGTTTTGTGCATGGTGATAAATAGGGGTCTAATTGCATTTTTCTATATGTAGACATCCACTTACACCAGCACCATTTGTTGAAGATGCGGTCGTTTTTCCATTGAATGGATTTGACTTCTTTGTCAAAAATCAAGTGACCAAATGTGTGTGAATTCATCTCTGGTTCTTCAGTTCGATTCCATTGATCCACTAGCCTATTGCTGTGCCAGTACCATGCTGTTTAAATTACTGTTGCTCTATAGTACAGCTGGAGATCAGGTATGGAGATTCCTCCAGAGGATCTTTTATTATATAGGATTGTTTTTGCTATTCTGGGCTTTTTGTTTCTCCATATGAAGTTGAGAATTGTTCTTTCAATATCTTCAAAATATTTTGTAGGTATTCTGATCGGGATTGCATTGAATCTGTAAATTGCTTTTGGTAAGATGGCCATTTTTACTATATTAATTCTCCAATCCACGAACAAGGTAGATCCCACCATCTTCTGATGTCATTTTCAATCTCTTTCTTCAGAGATTTAAAGTTTTTTCAAATAGGTCCTTCACTTGCTTGATTAGGGTTATTCCTAGATATTTTATATTGCTTGTGGCTATCATGAAGGGAGTAATTTTCCTAATTTCTTCCTCTGCCTGTTTGTCATTTGTATATAGGAAAGCTACTGCCAATTTGCTGAAGATGTTTATCAGCTGCAGGAGTTCTCTGGTGGGATTTTGGGGGTCACTTATATACACTATCATATTATCTGCAAATAGGGATAATTTGACTTCTTCCTTTCCCATTTGGGTCCCCTTGATCTCCTTTTGATGTCTTATTGCTCTAGCTAGAACTTCAAGAACTATATTGAAGAGATATGGGGAAAGTGGGCAGCCTTGTCTGGTCCCCGATTTTAGAGGGATTTCCTTGAGTATCTCTCCATTTAATTTAATGTTGGCTATTGGTTTGCTGTATATAGCCTTTATTATGTTTAGATAAGTGCCTTGTATTCCTGATCTTTCCAGAACTTTAAACATAAATGGGTGTTGGATTTTGTCAAATGCTTTTTCTGCATCTAAAGAGATGATCATGTAGTTTTTCTCTTTCAGTTTGTTTATATGGTGGATTACATTGATGGATTTCTGTATGTTAAACCATCCCTGCATGCCTGGAATGAATCTTACCTGGTCATGGTGAATGATGTGTTTGATATGCTGTTGTATTCGCTTTGTGAGTATTTTGTAGAGTATTTTAGCATCAATGTTCATAAGAGAAATTGGTCTGAAATTCTCTTTTTTTTGTTCAGTCTTTGTGAAGTTTAGGTATCAATGTAACTGTGGCCTCATAGAATGAATTTGGTAATATTCCATCCATTTCTATCTTTCGGAATAGCTTGAATAGTATCGGTATTAGCTCCTCTTTGAAGGACTGGTAGAATTCTGCCCTGAAACCATCTGGCCCTGGGCTTTTGTTGTTGTTGTTGTTGTTGTTGTTGTTGTTGTTGTTGTTGTTGGGAGACTATTAATGGTTGCTTCTGTTTCTATAGGCAAAATAGGGCTATTTAATTTGTTTATCTGGTCTTGATTCAATTTTGGCAAATGGAATTGGTTGAGGAAATTGTCCATTTCCCTTAGATTTTCAAATTTCGTGGCATAAATGCCTTTAAAGTAGGTTCTTATGACTCTTTGTATTTCTTCGGTGTCTGTTGTTATGTCTCCCTTTTCATTTCTGATTTTGTTTATTTGGATAGTGTTTCTCTGTCTTTTAGTTAGATTGGCTAATGGTTTGTCTATCTTGTTAATTTTCTCAAAGAACCAGCTCTTGGTTTTGTTGATTCTTCGGATTGTTCTCTTTCTTTCTAATTTATTGATTTCAGCCCTGAGTCTGATTATTTCTAGGTGTCTACTCCTCTTGGATGTTTCTACTTCTTCTTTTTCTAAAGCTTCCAGATGTGTTGTTAAGTTGTTTATGTGGGATGTTTCTATTTTCTTTTTAAAGGCACTTAGTGCTATGAATTTTCCTCTTAGCACTGCTTTCAATGTGTCCCACAAATTTGGGTATGTTGTTCCACCATTTTCATTGAATTTCAGGAAGTCTTTTTGCCGATGCCGCTCCCGTCCAGCAGGAAAGACACCAACACCGGGAACTCTTCTTGCAGCAGTTTTTATTCAGGATCCTGGAGTGACCCCGGGAAAAGCTCCCACAGAACCTTTTATAGTGTGTCTGTCCTATCAGAAATTGCCACGTCGCCACTCCTGGTTGGTGCATTCGGATCACACCACCTCATGCCATGCCTTGTCAGATCACACCACCTGATGCTATGACTTGTTTGAATCACACCACCTCACGCCATGCCTTCAGGCATGCGCATAAGGGGCTTGCTCACTGCACATGCGCATAAGGATTACTCACTGCGCATGCGCAAAAGGGGGCGCATTGCACTGGGGAAGCAGCAGGGGGCGCTGCTATCTGTGGCTCTCCACATCTTTTATTTCTTCCCTTATTTCTTCCATGACTCATGTGTCATTAAGTAGAAAGTTGTTTAGTTTCCACGTGTTAGTATGCTTTTGTTTATTTTTGTTGCTATTGAAGTCCAGCCTTAGACCATGGTGATCTGATAAGATACAAGGTATTATTTCAATCTTCTTGTATCTGTTGAGGTTTGCTTCGTGACCAACTATGTGATCAATTTTAGAGAACGTTCCATGGGGTGCTGAGAAAAAGGTATACTCCTTTGCGTTTGGGTGGAAAGTTCTGTAGATATCTGTTAGATCCATATGCTTCATGACATTGGTTAATCTAGTTATTTCCTGGCTTAGTTTTTGAATCAAAGACCTATCCTTGAGTGAAAGTGGGGTGTTGAAGTCTCCCACTATTAATGTGTGGGTATTGATGAGTGGTTCAAGCTTTGTTAATAACTCTTTTACAAATGTGGGAGCCCTTGTATTAGGAACATAGATGTTCAAAATCGTGATGTTTTCTTGATTGACTTTACCTTTGACGAGTATGAAGTGTCCATCCTCATCCCTTTTGATTAATTTTGGTTGAAAGTCTATTTTATTAGATATTAGAATGGCTACCCCAACTTATTTCTTGTGACCATTTGCTTAAAATAATTTTCCCCAGCCTTTTACTCAGAGGCAATGCCTGTCCTTGAGGTTAAGATGTGTTTTTTGAATGCAGAAGAATGTTGGGTCATGTTCATGCATCCACTCAGTTAGTCTGTGTCTCTTTATTGAAGAATTGAGACCATTGACGTTGAGAGATAGTAATGACCAGTGATTGCTAAGCCCCTTCATTTTTGGTATTTGTAATAGTCGAGATTTTGTGAGGTTGTGATTTTGCAATGGTATAGGTACCTATTTCCTATGTAGTTTTGGTTGTAGTTTGACCCTTTGGGGTGGAGTTTTCCTTCTAGAAACTTCTGTAAAGCTGGATTTGTGGCTAGGTACTGTTTGAATTTGTTTTTGTCAGGGAATATCTTGTTTTCTCCATCAATGGTTATTGATAATTTCCCTGGGTATGGTAATCTTGCCTGGTATCTGTGTTCTCTTATGCTTTGCAGAACCTCTATCCAGGACCTTCTGGCTTTCATGGTCTCTGTTGAGAAGTCCGGAGTAATTCTGATAGGTTTGCCTTCATATGTTACTCGGCTTTTTTCTCTTGCCACATTTAATATTTTTCTTTGTTCTGTATATTTTGTGTTGTTATTATTATGTGGCGGGAAGATTTTCTTTTCAGGACTATTCTATTTGGTGTTCTGTATGCCTCTTGTATGCTCATATGCATCTTCTTCTTCAAATTAGGGAAATTTTCTTCTATTATTCTATTAAAGATATTTTCTGGGCAGTGGAGTCGGTTGCCTTTTCTTTCCTCTATCCCTATTATTCTCACATTTCATCTTTTCATGGTGTCCTTGATTTCATGAATGCTCTGTGTCAGGCACTTTTCAGATTTAGAATTTCCCTTGATGGATGTTTCCAGTTCTGCGATTGTATCTTCAAGTCCTGATATTCGTTCTTCCATTTCTTGCAATCTGTTAGATAAGGCCACCTCTGAAATGCTTGCTTTCTTTTCTGATGCTTCTCGATCACGTTTTTCTTCCATGTGTTCCTTTATGATAGCTTCCATTTTTATCTTCAGGTCTTGAACTGTTTTAATGATTTCCTTCATCTGGTTATTTGTATTTTTCTGAAATTCTTCAAATGCCTCTTTATATGACTCTTTTAAATCCCCAGCCCTCTTGTTTGCCTCCTCCTGCATTTGTTTACAGATTTTATTTGTTTCTTCCCTTATCATCTTACTTACTAAGGACTTGAGGTCATTTTCTTGTATATCAATTGTTGTTGGGTTCTCCAGGTTGTTTTCATTGGGATTGCTGGTATCTAGAGATGCCAACTTGTTTTGGTTTTTGTTAGCGTTCTTTTGCTGTCCTCTTGTCATTTTGGTGCCTCTGGTGTTGGAAGGTGGTTTGTAGTGACCTTCCCTGTTTGAGATTGGATAGTTGATGCCTGATCATAGGTAGGGTGCCCTTGCCTGTGGGGATCAGGGAGTATTTCCCTGGACCAGGCTGGTGATTCAGATTCTACTCCTGGAGATTTTTCTCAACACCTTAGGCTCCAGGGTGAGTCATGCAAAGTAGGTTTCTGTTTGGGCCTTTTCACCTTACTGCTGTAATTCAGATCAGCAGTTTTGGGATCTAGAGTAAGGTCAGCACACAAGCTCTCTGGCTGTGTAGGTTGATCCCAGCTGCCTGTCCTTCCTGTTGCTTTGTAGCCAAGACCCCAGGTGGATCAGATCTTCTGGGCTGCAGCTGTCTTTTAGCTCTGCCTCTGTACTCTGTGGGAGCATCCAGCCTCTCTCATGAATTTGGGAATTCTTGTTGGATCTGCAGGAGCTGACCCAGCTAGGATCTGCCTGTTGGAGATTACAGGATTAGTGCCTGGTGGGCCTGAGACAGTATGGTTTCAGGCCACTGGCAGTATCCAAGGAGGCAGCAATTTCCATGCCCCTGTATGCCAGGACACTCCCAGATTGCTTTAGGTCAGCAGTTATACCCTGCACGCATGACCCACAGCTCCCTGTATCATGGGAGGGCCTGTCGCACCCGCAAGAATGGACCCAGCTAGGTTCTGTTTGGGGAGTGCCAGGTCAGTACCTGCAGCCCGGGCAGGCAGCTGGCGACAGTGGCAATTCAGACCACTGGCGGGAATCCCCTGTATCTCCTCTTTCCACCAGTGAAAGCCAGAATGCTCCCAGATCGCTTTAGGTCAGCAGTTAGACACCGCAAGCAAGACCCACGTCTCCCGATAACATGAGCGGTCCCACTGGGCTATGGGAGCAGTCCACGCTGGTTTCTAACTGCCTCTGTTTGTAGGGTCAACCCTTTGTGTCTGGCTTCAGATTGGGCCCAGGACGCAGAGCGCGAGCTACACGCCAGTTCTAGCTGTTTTTGGTGAGTCCCACCACCTGTGTTTCCACTCGGGCTAGGCAAGTGACCTCCGCAGTTTGGCGTGGTGTGGATGGAGAGGTTCAATGGTAGTTTCACCCTATTCGCTAAGACTCCTCAGGTTGGGGGCTCCGGAAAATTCCCTCCCCAAATGGCGAGTTTGGGGATTATGTGCCGGCTGCAGCTTGGTTGTGGATTCCATTTCAGAGTTTGGGGAGTGCGTTTAGCACCTCTGGGCTGTTGCTTGTCCCGGGGTTAGACCCACTGGCGGTCTGCGGAGTTTGGGGCCCACTCACCTACAGTTCTCAAAATCCAGCAGTCTGTGGCTCTATTCACGTCCCTGGTCTCCTCGGAGTAGATCAGCTATGGTGCCTACTGGTTGACGCCAACTTGGAATCACCCTTTTTCCCCATTTTCTTGTTTACCAGGTTTAGTTTATCTGGTTTTATGTTAAGGTTTTTTTATTTACTCGTACTTGAGTTTTGTACAGGGTGATAGATACAGATCTATTTGCATTCTTCTACATACCAACACCCAGTTATACCAACACCATTTGTTCAAAATGCTTTCTTTTTTTCCACTGTATATTTCTGGCTCTTTACCAAGAACCAGGTATCCATAGCTATGCAGAATTATGTCTGGGTCTTCTATTTGATTCCATTGTACAATGTCTGTTTTTTATGCTAATACTATGTGTGTTTTATTACTATTGCTCTGTGGTACAGCTCTGTGGTACACCATAGGGATGGTGATACTTCTGGATGATCTTTTGTTATATATTATTGTTTTAGTTATATTGTGATTTTTCTTTTTCCGTATCGAGTTAAGTATTGTTCTTTCGAGATCTGTGAGTACTGTGTTAGTACTTTTATGGGGATTGCGTTGAATCTGTAGATTACTTTCGGTAAGATCATCAGTTTTATTTTATTTTTCCTACTGATACATGATCATGGTAGATATTTCCATCTTCAGAGATCTTCTAATAATAAAATTATTCAATTTAGTTCTTCAAATACTTGAAGTTTTTTTTTCATATAAGTATTTTACTTGCTTGGTTTGAATTACTCCAAAATATTTTCTATTATTGTTTTCTGTTGTGAAGTGTGTTGTTTCCCTGATTATTTTTCCTCAGCCTGTTTGTCATTTGTATGTAGGAAGACAACCAATGTTTTAAAAATTAATCTTGTATATAGGTACTTTGCTGAAGATGTTTATCAGGTGTAGGAGTTCCCTGGTAGAATTTTGGGACCAGCATGGTGTACATAGAAAGTTTCAGGACAGCCACAAACTTTGTCTGGAAGAAAGAAAGAGAAAGTGGGGATGAAGGAAGGAAGGAAGGAAGGAAGGAAGGAAGGAAGAGCTTTTGTCATACATAGTAGCATATGACTTTAATGCCAGCACCTGGAAGGCAGAATCAGACATATCTTTGTGAGTTCAAGATCAACCTAGTCTAGGTAAGAAATAATTTGCTACATGAAGACACATTGGGGCACAACGGTATTAGTAGCATAAAGCATACGTATATCTCTCCTTTCCTGAAATGTAGCTCAATTTATAAAGTATTTGCTTAGCTTGCCTGGTTCTATGAGTTGAATCACCAGCACCATATAAAATGAATGGGCAAGGTGTGAGTCATGCCTGTAATCCTAGAACTCAGTAGGTAAAGGTTAAGAGACGAGAAGTTTAAGATCCTGAGGTTGGATAGATGGCTCAGCAGTTAAGAGCACATACTGCTCTTTATCGGGTCCTGAGTTATGTTCCTAGCACCCTCCTGTAGTAAATAACAATTGCTGTAATTCTAGTTCCAAGGATATCAGATGCTGAAGGCCTTTATGGGGAATTGTACTCACTTGCCTGTATCCACACATGGAAGCACATACATAAAAACAATTAAAATTCAAATAGACAAAAATCTCTTTTTAAATGAATTTCAAACCCATGATAACGAAGCCCGGATTATGTGAGAAAATGGCTTTTGTCTTTAAAATATATATAATAAGAATGATGATTTGGGAAAAGTCGATGTGGTTTATTATTCCTGCAACCGCAGCACTCTGGAAGCAACAGCAGAGTTTCTGTGAATTTGAAACCAGTCTGAGCTGCACAGTAAGACCCTGACTCAAAACAGCAACAAAGTATCTGACAAGTAATTCAGCACATGTATTGTGTCTCTATCAGTATGAAAGGGGCATAGGGGCTGGGGCCCTGCTGTGAGTTTTGTAGGCAGAATGTAATACACCACTGAAGTTATGCTGCGGCCCAATTACAGTGCAGAAACTGTGCGTTTCAATCAACTAGCTAAAGAGCAGCTCTCTGTGATTCAGATGCAGAGTTTGCTGTGCACTTCACCGCCTCTGTGCCTGTGAAGTCAGACAGATCTACGTTACAATCGTTTCAGTGGTTTAAAAGAATCATCTCAGAATCCCCAACCCATTAAAATCCCAAGGTTGTTAAATAAGACATGCCTTCAAAGTCAGTGCAATATTCTTCATTTGAAAAATGGTTTTTTCTAGGAATTTATGGAGTCCTTGCTGAAGATGAGCGTTTGAACACTGCTCATAAAGTTACTATGGGAATGAAGTGCCCAGCAAGTGCTGGGCATATAACAATGCTTTATGAGCAGAAATTTTCAGTAGCTTCCTGACTGGCAGATTAATCTACTTGAGATTAGATACCACATTACTTCAGAGTCAGAGACACATTTTGCAGCAAAACCCCTGAGTCAAAACCGTCAGTCTACCCTGGTATTTGCTAAATCTATATTTCATAGCATAAAGTGCCTCACCCAAAAGTAGGCCATCTTTTAAAATATGTGAACAGTCTTTCAAAACCTCTCCTAAAACATAACTCAGAGACAAGTTATTGTGGTCTGGAGGTGGGCTATGCCAAGATGAGCACAGACATTAGACCAGTCACTGCTATAGGATGTTGGGCACTAAAATGAGCCTTCCCCAAATTCATATGCTGAAGATGTTATCCCCAATGATTGTATTGGAAGACGGGCCTTGGAGGACATTGTTAAAGTTAAATAAAAAAAATCAAGCTGGGTCCAATCTATGCAAGCTTTGCAAGCTTACATTCAGAGGCTAAGGAAGTACATGTCGGGACGCTGTAAGAGGCACTGAGGAGGCTCTGCAGGTAAAGCAGAGAGCCCTCAACACAAACAGCTGCCTTGATTGTGCATGGCCAAACATTCAGAGAATACAAATTTTGTCTATTTTTTTTTATTTAAATGGTATTTTGCTATGTCAGTTCTCAGTGACTCAGAGAAAAAATGATTAAAGTTACAACATAAAAGTTCTTGTAGGGAAGCTTTAGTGAGGTAAGTAAGTGTATCCTGAGGAGAAATGAGCAGTGGTGTAGGGAAAGGACAGGACAGAGATTTTTGCTGCTCTGTGTGCCTCTCCTCTGCCCTCTAACACTTCCCATGCTCCTTGACAAAAAACCCTTTAAAGTGTTTACTACTTTTCTCCACATTCTACTCAATATTTATCTCAGAGACTATAAATGTTCAACCAGCGCTAATGAGGTAGGCTTAGTGTTGACTAGGAGGAGAAACAATGCTTTGGAGGAAAAACTTTAACCAAAGAGAAATGCTTCAGATTTCTCAGCTTCTGCAGTAGCAATTGCAAGGCACATGCGATGGTTCCTCACAAGGCCACCCAAAGCACAGAAACACAGTTACCTACTACTTGAGCCACCACCTGAATAAGGCAGCTACTGTTATTTCCTTCCTTGTTGTACACCACACCTTCACACCTGACAAAAGCAAACACACAAACAATAGCAAGAATCTACCTGCCTTTGCTTCCCTATTAGGAGAATAACAGGTAAATATACTGACATCTGATAATGATTCTAAGTCTGTACAGGAGACTGAGGTGTCATTCATTCCACCGATGGCACCTACTGAAAGGAATGGGAAACAATCTGCAATTTGACTTTATGACTTCATCGCTCACTGTAAAGCTGAGTTCCACCAACGTCAGAGAAAGATTTCCATTGCTTGGTAGTGGTAATCATGGAGATAGAGGTTTCTTTGAGAGTTTGGAGAACCCTAGAGCTGCCTTGACCTCACTAGGGACACAATGTGATTTCTTTGTTTGGGAAAAAAGATTGTAATATTTCACTTGTTTCAGTAACACACAATTTTTTTTTGCTCTAGCATCTAGCAGAATGGTTACAATGTTTTATCTAGTAGTTACCAAGGGAACCTGCATTTGTGTTCCCTATTTGTGACCCCTTAAGTTGGGGTCCCAGTGACTCTGGGATGGTTGTTAAATACCAGAAAAAAGCACTCGGGACCCAGTCCCTTTCTGTGGCCTGGAAGAATGCCAATGTTCCTACAATATGTATAAATATTCAACATTAAATGATATAGATGTATATTGAAGATGTGATTACAAGCAATACTAAAATCCTTCTAATTCATTAAGTTAAAATCTTAAAAACAATAAATTTGTATTTAGGGAATCTTCTTCTATGCTTCTCTAACTGTCACGAATAGCCTCTGAAAAGCTGACATACATTAGAAGTCATGCCAAGGTCTTCTGCTGTAAAGACCAGTCTTTGGATAAATGTTGAATAGACATTGTCATGAGATGACCCTTACTGTTCAGGTGTGTTACCTTTAACTGATAGAGACAATAGGTACTATTCAAATAGTCCCTTAATTTCATCTACACATATTTTATCTCCTCTTGTCAAAGTTGTTAATATGCTTAAGTCCTTGACTCGTGTTATCTTTTTGGATAGATCTAACAGATAAAATTTTGACACAGTATCACTAGTCCCATAGACAGCCCATACCTTATTGGATATGGAAAAACAAAAAGTCACCATATAAATATGTGTGTCCCACAATGTCATGATCAATACACACAGGGATTTTCAAATCTTTTATTTAGTGAAAGAAAGTTGAACTTCAAAGATTAAAAGATAGAGCTCTAAAGAATCTTGTTGATAAAGGACAAACAAGTAGCAAGGCTGAAGATCTGCAACTATGAGAAAACATGAAGAAATAGAAACCCTGGAGCAAGTGAGGGAAAGCAAAAAATGCCTGGAAGAAATTAATGCATAGAGATGGACAGATTAAAGATACAGGTGATAAAGAAATGATTCCTCATAATTTTCTGCTATACTCATAGACTGACACCTACCAGATTTGTCATGAGAGTCTTCATGTAGTGGCTGATGGAAACAGATGCAGTGACCCACAGGCAAAGATTAGGTAGACTTTGGGAAATCCTGTGGATGAGGGAGAGCAAGGACTGTAGAAGGCAGAGGGGCTAAGGACACCACAAGAATAATCCACAGAATCAACTGGGCTCACAGTCACTCACAGGTACTGAGTGGAGAGTGGGATATGACTTTCTCACGAACTCTGGTGCCTCACCTTTGACCATGTCCCCTGGAGGGGGAGACCTGGTGGCACTCAGAGGAAGGACAGCAGGTTATCAAGAAGAGACTTGATACCCTATGAGCATATACAGGGGGAGGTAATCCCCCTCAGGAACAGTCATAGGGGAGGGGAATAAGGGGAAAATGGGAGGGAGGGAAGAATGGGAGGATACAAGGGATGGGATAACCATTGAGATGTAACAAGAATAAATTTTTTAAAAAAAGAAGTGCTAAATCAAAAAAAAAGCAAAGAAAAAATAATAAAAATTATGGTATATGGTTTTAAAGAAAAAAAGAAGCATGTGTATGGGTGACGTAGATCCTCTGCATATTCGTTATGGCTGTTTATCTTGGTATTCTTGTGGCACTTCTAATAGAGGGAGCAGCGGCTGTCTCTGATGCTGTTGTCTGCTTTTGGAACCCTTTTGTTCTTACTGGGTTGCCTTATTCAGTCTTAAAAATGAGAAGTCCCTAATCTTATTGTAACTTGATATGCCACGTTTAGTTGATATCCCTAGGAGGCTTTCACTTTCCTGATAGAAAACAGAGTAGGAGTGAGTGGGTGTGGGGTGGGTTGGAGGGACTGAGATGAGGGCAGGAAGAGAAAACTGTGCTAAGGATTTAATATAGGAGAGAATATATTTTTTTTAAATGCAGATGGAGACAGATGAGAAAGATGATTGAAGATGGAGACAGGAATAAGGAAAGGAACATGAGACAGTGGGTTTCCTAAAGAGAGAAGAGGGAGGGAGGAGGAGGAGAGAGGGGGGGAGGGAGGGAGGGAGGGAGGGAGAGAGACTTCCAAGGAGTTGGTTTTCAATTGTGTTATTTTAGAGTTTCTATTTTTCTACTAGACTTTCATGTCTCTTCTAGAGTATAGATATCTTTCCTTTAAAATTACGTTGTGCGTTGTCTTAAAGTTCTTACAAACTCAGGAAAACTGGGTCATTTTCTAGTGTTTTAGTTGACATCGTTTTCTAATTTCCTTGTCGTTTTTACTTCTTTTTGTGTTGTATGCTTAAGATATACTTAAAACAGTTACGAGCACTGGCTGCTCTTCAGGAGGCCTTGGGTTTAGTTCAGGCACCCAGATGGAAGCCAGCAAGCCTAAGTCTAGTTTGACAATCCTCTTGGCCCCGTATTGTCACGGCGCACATGTGACATGCACATACACATGAAGCTCCAACATCCATACACTTAAATATATAAATAAATAAGTGAACAAACTCTTTTTTTTTTCCACAAGTAAAAGCATTGCATTTTAAGTTGATTAAAAATGATAGCTCTGCAATAGTAATTAAAACAGCATGGTACTGGCACTGCAATAGGCTAGTGGATCAATGGAATCGAACTGAAGACCCAAAGATGAATCCACACACATTTGCTCACTTGATTTTCGACAAAGAAGCCAAATCCATTCAATGGAAAAACGACAGCATCTTCAACAAATGGTGCTGGTCTAACTGGATGTCTACATGTAGAAAAATGAAATTAGACCCCTATTTGTCACCATGCACAAAACTCAAGTCCAAGTGGATTAAAGACCTCAACCTAAAACCACAGACATTAACCCAGTTAGAGAAAAAAGTGGGGAAGAGTCTGGAACTCATAGGCACAGGAGACAACTTCCTGAACAGAACACCAACAGCCCAGGCCTTAACATCAACAATTAATAAATGGGACCTCATGAGGCTGAGAAGCTTCTGTAAGGCAGGTGACACTGTCAAGAGAACAAAGCAACAGCCTACAGACTGGGAAAAGATCTTCACCAACTCTTCATCTGACAAAGGTCTAATATCCAAAATATATAAAGAACTCAAGAAATTAAACACCACCAAACCAAATAACCCAATAGAGAAATGGGGCGCAGAGCTAAACAGAGAATTCTCAACAGAGGAATATCAAATGGCTGAGAAACACTTAAAGAAATGCTCGACCTCCTTAGTCATCAGAGAAATGCAAATCAAAAGGACACTGAGATTCCATCTTACACCCATCAGAATGGCTAAGATCAATAACTCAACTGACACCTCATGCTGGCGAGGGTGTGGAGAAAGAGGAACACTCCTGCATTGCTGGTGGGAATGCAAACTAGTACAACCTCTTTGGAAAGCTATCTGGTGCTTTCTCAGAAAAATGGGAATAGGGCTTCCTCAAGACCCAGCTATTCCACTCCTTGGAATATACCCAGAGGATGCACTACCACACAACAGGGACATATGCTCAACCATGTTCATAGCTGCCTTATTCATAATAGCCAGAACTTGGAAACAACCTACGTGTCCCTCAATAGAAGAATGGATAAAGAAACTGTGGTACATTTACACTATGGAATACTACTCAGCTATTAAAAACAAGGAATTTTCAAAATTTGTGGACAAATGGATTGAACTAGAAATTGTCATAATGAGTGAGTTCACACAGAAGCAAAAAGAGCTAAATGGTATATACTCACTTATATCGAGACACTAGTCCAAGGTGTACGTCCCCATGAAAAACTGTACCTACCAGGATAGTGGGTAAGAGGGGAGGACATTCTATTGAAACTTTAGGTGTGAGAAGCCTGGGAGAAAGAGGAAATAGAAGGATCCAGCTGGTCCTGGAATACTACAGGCGAGTCTGGGCCCTGGGGTCCTCCACAAACTGTGGCAACAGCCATGGAAAAAGTAGGCAGTAAACCTTGAACCCCTACCCGGACTAGCCGATGGACATTCTCCACTGTTGAGTGGAGAAGGAGATCTAACCTTCACACAAACTCTGGTGCCCCATATTTGAACATGTCCCTTGGATGGAGATGCCTGGTGGCACTCAGAGGAAAGATAATAGGTCACCAAGGAGAGACTTGATACCGTATGAGCATATACAGGGGGAGGAGATCCCCCTCAGACACAGACTTAGGGGAGGGGAGGGGAGTAGGGGGGAAGTGGGAGGAAGGGAGGAATGGGAGGATACATGGGATGGGCTAACAACTGAGATGTAATATGAATAAATTAATAAAAAATAAATTAATTAATTAATTAAAAAATTTTAAAAAAATGATAGCTCTGGCTACTCATATTGATTGCTATTATGTTTTGATATGTTGGTTATATATACATCCTGGGTTACCTTTACAGTCCTACCTAAAACACAGCCCTTTGGCAAACAAAACCAAAGTGAGGAAGGTCCCCAACAATCTTTGTAAAATGGCTTTAGCCATGCTACACAACCTCCAGGATTTGTTACCAGCACTCACCCTAGCAACAGTTACAGAATTCCACCCTGCATAATTATAACCTAGCTCTTAGCCAAGGAAGAAGTTGTGGGGATCTCCACATAGCATCAGCTTCTAGGCCTTTCTTGTCACTTTCCTCTTTAATTCAAATATTCACTAGCATTAGCTGCCTCTTTCTTAAGTTGCAGCCTCTTGAGCATTTTGGGGAGTGAGGTTTCTGAGATAGGGTTTCTCTGTGTAGCCTTAGGAGGTCTGGACTTACTTTGTAAATTAGACTGGCCTTGAACTCACAGAGATGCACCTGCCTCAGCTCCCACAGTGCTGGGATTACAGGTGTGCAGCCTCTTGAACTTTTATATCTGTGCCGTTGAAGTTAGCCACAGTAAATGGGCCATTTCCCTTCTCACTTAGCACAGTGTTCCCTTGTCACTAGAGGCAAACATTTGTGTCCTGTTTTCCAATGTGAGTTTCCTCCTGTATGTCTCCTGCTTATGCCTAGTCATTTGAGAAGGGGAAGCTGTCAGTAGTCCTTCCATTGAGAGGAACATGAACTATTGGATGACTTACAGGCATATGCATTTTTCTCAATATAAGAGTTAACACTTTAATATTTGACTACAGTATAACATTTATGCTTTATGTCAATACTTGGAAATTTTACTAATTTGATAGAAATTTATTTTGTGTTATATGGCACTTGTCACAAGCATAAGATTTAAATAGCCTTTGCCACTATGTTTACATTTATTTACACTGAGTCACTTATTTTTTCTTTTTTTTTCTCCTTTATTAATTTATTCTTGTTACATCTCAATGGTTATCCCATCCCTTGTATCCTCCCATTCTTCCCTCCCTCCCATTTCCCCTTATTCCCCTTCCCTATGACCATTCCTGAGGGGGATTACCTCCCCCTGTAAATGTTCATAGGGTATCAAGTCTCTTCTTGGTAACCTGCTGTCCTTCCTCTGAGTATTAAATCTTCCTACTGTGATGTGTCAGAATTTCTGAATTATCTACATTATTTTTATCTTTCTCTTCCCTATCCTTTTCTTTTCTCAGATTCTCTCTACCTTAGTAACGCCATACAAAGTCCAATGAGGGTCAAGTCAAGAAATCTCTCATAACTCTGTTTTGTTACTTTCCCCTCCCCTTGACTACCACACATTTATTGGGCATATTTTTACTAGTTATTGCAGTTCATACCAAAACTAATTGGTCATTATATGTGTATACTGTAATTCAACCTTTAATAATAACTTCTCTCATAATCATCTATCTTTAATACAAAAGTCACATAATTCATTTTTTGTTTTCATTTCAGTCATCCACTTCTAAGTTTGTGTCAATAAGATTTGTAATAGAATGTTTCTTTAACACAGAATCCCAGAAATTCTTTTTATCTAACAATAAAGTTTTTCTTTATCCAGTGTATTCCAGCTATATGTTAGCTCCAGCATTTATCTGTGACAACTGCATTTTGATGTACCAAAGAGATGAGTGAGGAGATAGAAATCATACAATGGTTCCCTAAACTTCTGCTTAGAAGTAACAGAAGTCAAATATCTTTGCATTTGATCCTCTAAATCAAATGATATGACCAAGTCTGATGTAAGTAGGATGAAAAGTGCAATCCAGACACAGCAGGGACCCTGAGGTGAAGACCCATGAAGGAAGGGCCCATACAGCAAGGCAATGTGTATTTCAGACTTTACTTTAATGCATCACATCAGATTTCAGACTCAAAAGCATTTCTTTCATGTTTTAAGGACATACTTTTAAAAAGCCAAAATAGAAGCAAGGGACTCTATTGAAAGAGTATTTCAATAATCCAGGTTAAGAGACAATGGTGTGCTGAAAAAGAGCTGTGACAGAAACTGAGGCAGAGGTGACTTGGGGGAGCACCAGCAGGATGGACTGACTGACTGCTCTCACACAGGGCATGAAAGACAAACACATGTATTGACTTCAAGGCTGCACACCACCCAATGTTAGCTGAACTGTGCTTGTTAGCACAGCCCTCCTGACTTCCCTCACTCTGACATTAGCTGAAGTACTCTGGGCATAATTATGAGAACCCACAGTCCCTCCTGGTAACTTACTCTACTCAAAGTGCTAGTTCCCTATACAGAAAAGAAACAGATCAAAATCAGGCAAATGGAAGGAATAGGGCAGACTGAGAGCATTCCAAACACAAAGCTGTTATGTTCTTCTGTGGAGTTAGAATGTGTTACACTGCTGGCTAGAACAGGGAACAACTGAAAAGGACTGTTACCCAGGGGAAAGGTACTGTTATTCAGTGTTTTACAATGAGTTGGTTTGCTGGAGACCCCTTATTTCTGCGTAATTGGCATGCATCTATCTCAATTACCAGGTCATTGACAACATATGAACCAAACCCTTCTCCTGATTTATTTGTAGATGAGACAACCTTTCTCTGTGCAGAAATTCAATTGGAAGTGACATGTTTTCCTCCTAGAAGAAAAGGACAAAGAGAAGACCACTTTTCATACAGATGTGTCTATATGATGCACACCAATTACAAATATCAGACAGATCAGATTATTTGGTATTTTTATATGAATAATATTCAAGTTGAATATAGAGATTTTGTAAGCAACATATCTTTGATTCATAGTAACTGTGGGGTTAATCTTTTTAAAACAAATTCCAAAATGTGTTTCCCTCACACCCAGCAGGGGAGATTTGAGTAAGGAAAAAGAAAAATAATGACAAAGTAGATTTAAAAAGAAGAATTGGATGATTTATAATAAAATTTTGCTAGTCTTGTCAAAGTAGAGTAAACAAGAATAGAGTGTGTGAGGTTAGAATAAAAGGGCACATTAAGAGTGGATTGTGGGTGTTTTTGCACACATTATAAACGTGTGTGTTTTAGACACTGATGTCACACAGAATGTTGAATAATCTTTTAACCACAACATAATTTCTTGCTCAAATCCTTCTTTTTTCAAAAAAGAGAAGAACAGAAGAGTGCACACTATTTATCTCAAACAATAAATTTGCTGTGAGTATGTGTGTGACTCCAAGGGATAGGATCAACATTTCTCTAATTTTGGGGATATGAAAATTGGTATTTTCCACAGCTGTCACACAGTATAAAACTTTACAAAATTCCCAGAAGCAGAAAGACTCAAATGGTATATACTCACTTATATCAGCATATTAGCCCAAGGGGCATGTCCCACGAAAGCCTTCACTTACCAGGAAACTGAGACAGAGGGGAGGACATTCTATTGGGACTCTAGATGAGAGAAGCATGGGAGAATGGCAAAGTAGAAGGATCCAGAGGGTCCTAGAAGCCTACAAGTAGAACATTATGATAGGCAGATTTGGGCCCAGGGGTCCCATTCAAACTAAGGCACCAGCCAAGGACAATACAGGCGGTAAACCTTAAATCCCTACCCAGATATAGCCAATGGACAGAACACTCTCCACAGTAGAGTGGAGAGTGGGATATTACTTTCTCACATACTCTGGTGCCTCACCTTTGACCATGTCCCCTGAAGGGGGAGACCTGGTGGCACTCAGAGGAAGGACAGCAGGTTACCAAGAAGAGACTTGATACCCTATGAACATATACAGGGGGAGGTAATCCTCCTCAGGAACAGTCATAGGGGAGGGCAATAAGGGGAAAATGGGAGGGAGGGAAGAATGGGAGGATACAAGGGATGGGATAACCATTGAGATGTAACAAGAATAAATTAATAAAGGAAAACAAAAAAAAACAAAACAAAAAACAAAAAAAAACTTTACAAAATTCCAACACAAATCTTTACATGCCTTGAAAAAAACATTACTCAACTTCTTATGGAGGAAAAAAACTAAAATAGCTTTTTTAAAAACCTGTACAATGTAAGAACTCCTGCAAGTATCACCATCCTGATTTCAAGCTCTACTATAGATTTTAATAATAAAATCCACATGGCATTGGCCTAGAAACAGACAGGTTCATCAATGGAATCATATTAAAGACATAGACATAAATACACACACCTACAGGCACCTAACTTTTTTTTACAAAGAAGTCAAAATTATACAATTGAAAATAGAAAGCATCTTCAACAAATGCTACTGGTCTAACTAACTGCCATATTCAGAAGATTGCAAATAGACTCAAGTCTATCACACTAAAACACTCAAGCTAAGTGGATCAAAAACTTTAACATAAAACCAGACACACTAAATCCAAAAGAAAAAAAAAAGTAGAGAATAGCCTTGAATACATTGGCACAAGAGACAGCTTCCTGAAAAGAACACCAACATGTCAGAGACTGAGATCAACAATTAATCAATGGGACCTCCTGAAACTGAAGAGCTTCTGTAAGGCAAAGGACAGTCAATAGGACAAAATGGCAGTCTACAGAATGAGAAAAGATGTTCACCAAGTCCATATCTGAGAGAAGGCTAATTTCTAAAATATATAAATAACTCAAGAAAATATACATCAACAAACCAAATCATCAAATTAAAATGGTACACAGATTTAAACAGAATTCTCAACAGATAAAACTCAAATAGCCAAGAAGTATTTAAAGAAATGTGTAACATTGTTAGCCACCAAGGAAATGCAAATCAAAATGACTCTAAATTCCATCTTACACAAGAATGGGTAAGATTAAAAAAAAAAAAAACCTAGGCAACAGCTCATGCTATAGAGGATGTGGAACAAGAGGAACATTCTCCCATTGTTAGTAGAAGTGAAAACTTGTACAGCCACTTAGGAAACCAACATATCAATTTCTGAGAAAACTAGGAACCAATCTACCCCAAGACCCATCTGGACAATTCCTTGGCATATACTCAAAAGATGCTCTAACACACTTAAGTAGACCCATTCAATTATATTCCTAGACACTTTATTCATTATAGCTAGAGACTGGAAACAACCTAGATGCCCCTCAACCAAAGAACGGATAAAGAAAATGTGGCACATTTGTACAATGGAGTATTTCTCAGCTATTAAAAAAAATGACAGATACCATCACAGATACTTCACCCAGCAACTGATGGAATCAGATGCAGAAACTCATAATCAAATCTTAAATGTCGATTGAGGAATGCTGATGAAAAGAATGAGAAAGGGTTGTTGGAGCCAGAGGGATGAAGAAAACCATAAGAACACTTACAGAATCAACTCACCTGAGCTTATAGAGACTTAACTGACAACTGGGGAATGGTGAGAAATGAGGAAAGGTGCCTAGTTGATTCTGCTCCTTGATTACCATGTTTGGTTGATATTCATGGGAGGCCTGCTCTTTTCTGAAGAGAAGCAGAGGAGGAGTGGGTGGGATTGAGGGGTGAAGGAGGGCCTAGGAAGTGAGGTGTGAAGGGAAACTGAGGTTGGGATATAATATATGAGAAAAGAATAATTTTTTTAAAAAAAATTTTTAAAGAATGTCTGTTCCCTCTTTGTGTCCTCTAGATTACAGAGAAATTTTCCAAGTCCTACATATTCTGTCCTAACTCACCTCTAAGTGTTTTCAAACTTCCAAACAGTAACAGCAGTGATAAGAACCAAATCTTACCTGCACTTAAATCTTTACATGTGGTGTTGTTATACCAGGAACAAAAAAGAACAAAACAATGAAAGTCAGGAAGGGAGGGAAAGTGAGGATGAAAAGAACATGAGAGAATAGTTAATAGTGAAATAACAATACATAAAATGTACATCCAAAAAAGTCTATGAGTATTCTTTGTAACAAAACTGCAGATTAAAGGAAGTAAATTCAGTAACATCACTATGAAAGCTCTGCTGAATGCTGGGTAACAGATGATGACTTAAGGGAGAAGTCAGGATTCACACCAGTGCAGAATAAGCAGTTTGTTAGCTGGCAGGTATTTTACATGCTTTATGGTACAATCATTAATGACGTTCACATCATTTATCAGTACTACTTATGAGATGACAAAGAGTAGAAATAAATGTATTTAAGTTGACGGAGGTGACTAGGGACTTTATTTTTAGTTTTATTAGGTTCTCATAACTGGGAATTTTCAGAAGGAAATTGAACCCACTGGGTACTGGGAGGAAAATTGGAGCAGAAGTTTTAACTTAGGAGTATTAGTTTATAAGGACTCTTCAAATTTAAGTGAACAGATGAAATCAACTTGAATATAATCTATATACAGATATTAAAGGTATGAGTGAAAAGATAGTCATGTGAATGCTTTAAAATAAAAGACTGTCTTGGATTTTTTTCAGTAAATCACATGAATACAAAAAATGTGAAATCAAATATTACTAGAAGAATCTGTGTCTAATATAATGCAGATTGGCAGAAAATAAAGGATATGTAATTTTGATACCATAGAAATTATAGAGTTCTCATTGTAAGAAAATAAATTAGTATGTATCAAGATGAATTATCATAATAAAATATAAAACCACACTGATGAAATGGCTTACTATTCACATAGAAATATACTTCATTATTAATATACAGAACAGACAAGTCTAGCATTTGGTAGAGTATACCATGAGTATAATCAATAAAAAAAATAAGACATTTGTATCTGCAATAAGGCTATCAGAAATAACAAACAGATGGCCTTTCTTTGTAGACACACCCAAATAGCTCATTTGGTATAATTTTATGCACTGTAATAGGAATATCTATAAATGACAATATCATATTTTTGCAAGTTTCTGAAGACAACTAATAGTTCACTTATAACTCTACTGTAGTTAGAGTTGAGCCTGTCTGTGCGTTTAAAGGTTGGTCTCTTGTCTGTGCCAGAATTAAGAAATAAAGAAATATTAGTTAGTGGTGCCTACTTAAAAGACTTGAGGTTACTGGAATCAAAGGTAAACAAGTCAATATGCCATGTAGCCCCACTGTGATTTTTATCTGTACCTATAGACCCAAAGTGACAGTTTAAACGACCACAGACCTATAATTCTGAATCTATGAGTAAAATAACCTTTCCACTTTAAAAGTTTGTTATCTCACAGAATTTGTTCCAGCAACATAAAGCTGACTGACAGACACAGTTTCTTAGATGACATTTTGTAATAGCCTTTGCCTAAAACATCTCAATGTTTTGAGTATCTAGAAGTTACTTTTCCAGGAATTTATTCAAAAAATAATTAGGACATATTCACTATTTTGCTTTGAGATGGTAAAACATGTGGTTTATCTTAGCAGATGTTATTTAGAAGGTATAAGGATGTGATTCCTTGTTGTCATTTTATGTCATTAACAGTACAAATAACCCCCCATAACTCCATGGCTGAACCCCAGAGAAATTATGACAAACTTGGAGTAAAAAATATTCAACTAAAATCAGCCCTGGACAGAAAAGTCAGAAAGTTACAGGCTTTGCTGATTACAAACTCCAAGTGTTAATGCTGATGATTTTTCTTAAAGCTGTATTCTTCAGCATTCCAGATTCTAATTCCAATACAATGTCGAAGAGGTCAGAAAACAAAGTTTTTCAAGGGTAGTTGAAACACCAACTGGCTATTGGCAGAAGTGTCAACTATAAAAAGTTATTTACAATGGTTGATTCCTCCTTAGTGCAACAAATGGTTCTAAAATTTGCAAGCATTCTTGAGTTTGTGGAGAATAAGTGAATCCGACCTTTTCTTACTCAGATTTCTCTTCTCAAAATAATCACTATGTAGCCCATATCTGAAAGCCACAGAGTTTGTGTTAGGTTTTAATTATTTGCTTTCAAATTACCTACATGCCTAAGCAAATAATAAAAGCTTTTAAAGCACAAATATTTGCTAACCTGTTAAATTCTTAGATAATCTTTGTCTTATTCAAAATTTATAAATATTTATTATGTGTTCTGTATACTTCTTTCAGGAACTTGAAATTAATTAATTATTGCAAGACTAAATAAATTATTTTGACATACGGTTAATCTTTAAATTATTAACCACCTTGTTTTTGCTGTATGTATAATTTATAGTTAAGATTTAGTTATATTTGAACAAATAAAGTCATGGCAAACTGTTAATATTTCTAATGGACACATCTCTTTCCTACACATATTTGTTGAAGAGGAATGGTTCCAGCATCATTCATGTTTTCTGCATTAACAATACAGAATCTCATTTAAATAAATAAATTTTATAAGTAAATGACTAACTTCTTGTTAAGCCCTCAAAGAAGGAAATTTTAAGAGATTTGGGAAATTAAATATTCTCTTAAAGAGATTTTGTAGGTCATTTGTAGATAATAATTCCATGAAAATTTGTCTGAGTTGAAGTGTGTTTGTGTGTGTGTGTGTGTGTGTGTGTGTGTGTGTGTGTGTGTGTGTGAAACCTCCACTATATGTCTATATGTGTGTAGATGTGCATGCAGAAGCAAGAGGAATCAGAGTCAAATGCCTTGCCTACAATTTTCATTCTTTTGAGGCAGGGTCTCTCACTGAACCTGAATCTAGGTAGGTCTCAGCAATATTCTTGTCTCTATCCCTTACCTTGCGGAGGGGTTGCAATATAGTACACTCATAGACATGCCTGGACATTTCACAGTGGTTCTAGGATCTGAACTCTGGTACTTTTTTTTTTTTAATTAATTTATTCATATTACATCTTGATTGTTAGCCCTTCCCCTGTTTCCTCCCATTCCTCCCTCCCTCCCACTTCCCCCCTTCTCCCCTCCCCTATGTCTGTGATTGAGGGAGACTTCTTCCCCCTATGTATGCTGTAAGATTATTGAGTCTCTTCTTGGTAACTTGCTATCCTTCTTCTGAGTGCCACCAGGCCTCCCCTGACCCCCCTTTTCTGAACTCTGGTACTTTTGCAAATGCTTTCACAGCGTAAGTGAGGAGTTGCATACAGGAGTATACATGATTCAAAGGCACATGTATCACCAAAATTCTCACTTCAACGTATTGGTAACAAAAGGAAACTTCATCTCTAGAAATTTCTCCATTAACTGAAGGCAGCTAAGTAGTTAGCATAGTTTCCTCCCTCTAATAATTCTTTTTTTTGTGTGTGTTTCTCATTTTCTTTTCTTTTTTATTATAATTTACTCAGATTACATCCTGAAAGTTATCCCCTCACTTGTATCTTCACGTTTCCACCCTCCTTCTTTCCTCCATCCTATTCCCCTCCCCTACAGCTATACCATGCCTGGGCATATATCCTAAAGAAGCTCTACCACACAACAAGTACATTTTCTAAACTATGTTCATAGCAGCCCTATTCATAATAGCCAAAAACTGGAAACAACCCAGATGTCCCTCAACAGAACAATGGATAAAGAAAATGTGGTACTTTACACAATGGAATACTACTCAGCTATTAAAATCAAGGAAATCTTGAAATTTGCAGGCAAATGGATGGAGCTATAGAAGGACCCAGAGGGTTCAGGAGCCCCCTGAGGAGACCATCAAGGCTGGCAGGTCTGGACCCAGGGGGCCCACACAAACTGTTGTACCAACCAAGGACAATGCATACAGTGAAACTAGACCCCACTTCAGATCTGACCAATGGACAGCTCATTCTCCATGCTTGTGCTGAGTGCGGAGACTGCCTCTGACATGAACGCTGGTGCCCACGATTCAATCACTTCCCCTTGGTGCACTGGCCCCCTGGCACACAGAGCAAGGGAAAGCAGGCTATCCAGGGGAACCTGATATGCTTTGGCCTTATGGTGAGGGAGGAGGTCTCCTTCTATCAGAGGTCTAGGGGCTTAAGAGAGAGAATAGGACCTATAATGATTCTTTATTGCTCCTATAGCCTTACTGAAATGCTTTCTGAGATGATAAGTTTTGTTCTCAAACTGAGTCTCAGGAGCCTCCATTTAGAAGGCAATTTTTTAGACCTGAAGAAATCACAACACAACTTCCTATATGCCTTAGTGCCCCATTCTGGTGTCACCTACACCATCACCCTGAAAGAGGGACAGTAGCATTTTATCTCACCAGTGTTTTTTTTTTTACTTCACTATTAAGATTCACTAAACATCCAAAAACCATTCAGCATTACATGTTGCTCTTAGCAACTATGCCTCGCCTTCACCTTAAGCACTGAGGCACTCTTTTATGGAGTACAATAAACTGTGAAGTTTTGAGTATTCAGTCAAATTGGTTATGTTCAAGTCTCCTGCTCAATTGAGAATGGATCTGCTATCCTCAATGTTTTATGGCAGGTTTTGCATTATGAATCAAGCTCCTGAAAGTAAAGCTATGGTCCTTTGTGTCATTGCAGCTTCACAAAGGAATAGAACTACAGTTTGAGTGGCTGCTGATGATTTCAGTTTATGTAATTAAGGTGATTTCTGTGAGACTATTTTACTAGAAAATGACTTTTGTTTTTGAGTTTTAAGTGATAAATATTTTGAAAAGAGGTTGAAGTTGAACAACTACACCTAGACAAACTTGTGTTGTTTACTTTTTCCCATATGGACTCACAGTCTGTACATCTGTGTAATTTTTAAAAATTAGTGTGAGCTGATATTATCATAGTTATCTTGTTGTTTATAGTGGCTCAGTTTGAAATGAATCAGAACCTGTTTTATTGCTTCTGAGAAAAAATGTTAATGTCTCCATTACTCTGAACTCTCTCAGGCTTTTGTCCATGAGTCATATAAATTTTTCTTCTTCAATCTTATTTGAATTCAAAACTTGGGTAGTAAATGTATTTATAGATGTGAGATTGGTGTTGCTTCCAGATCATTTTAGTAGAGAGTTAAGAAAACCATATTTATGCACATGTAGTGAAATATTCACACCAATACTTCCAAATTAAACCCATCATTACAAAGCTCATTCATCCTTATTTTTTTCTGTTAATCACTTTCAATGTTTTTAATTAATTGGCTACTTTCAACCTGATCTATTTCTATCATCATTCTGTCCCTGATAATTGTCCCCATCATCACACTAGTGTTTATTCAATATACACTAAGCTTTCAATTTCATAAGGATCATCCCTGTCCCTTCTCAGCTCTGAAAATCGAGTCAGACTTGCCATCTATACAATCACTCTACAAAGCAGCTCATACTGTGAAAACTCAAGAAAGCACAATTTCCCATACAGCAGGATTCACTTACTCTAGCACAGCTCTAAGAGACCATGCAAAAGAGAAGACTCTAGAGTTCCTTGAGGTTGATTCCTGTTCACAGACATCATATTTGTACTCCTTCAGCTCTAACATCTCACTCTCTTGCTATCTATTGTCCTCAGTCACTCAAACAATAAATATGTTCCTTGAGGTGATTGATCTCTATAGCCTGTGAAGCCTGGTCTTTACCTGGACACGTTCCTTGCTCCACACAACCAGCACCTAGCATCCTAGACATGGGGATTGTCTTGTCAGGTGCAGGGATCCTGACTTAGAATTGAATTGCTCAGAAGAATATGGAAGATAAAAGGCAAGGCTGAAATTTCACGGAACCAAGAAAAATATACAAAACAGTGATGTACTGATTTACACATTTGTAAAACTCAACCAGACAAATATAACAATAACATTTATATTATCCATGGTGATAGGAACAAAAATAACCTTAAATAGAAGGAGGAAAAATATAATAAAACACTGTGAAGTTATTGTGGAATATGTAAAATGATGTGGTTGGCTAAAAGGTTGAAACAATTTTATAATATAATTGCTATTCAAAAGAAAGTGCATGATGTTTGTTTTTTCATACATCAGCGAATGTTTCCTTCAGTAACTGTTGGTATGGTGGTGTCCTAGTATGGAAATGCCCAGATTTTTATTAGGCTTGAAGAAAGAGCCCACAAATAGCCTACTCATATCAATCAATTGTATATATTTTTAGGAAATAATACAGAAGGACTTTATGGGTTTTTATAAGAAATATTAAGATTTTCTGAATAAGATACAAACTGCACTAACAAAGAGGAAAATAATTGACATCTTTCTTTATTTAAATATTTAATATGAACTAATATAAAAAAATCTAGAAAGACCTGAAAAAACTACATATAAACAAACTAAATAAGAGGCTTGGTGGTACTCAGAGGAAGGATAGCAGGCAACCAAGAAGAGACTTGATACCCTATGAGCATATACAGGGGGAGGAGGTCCCCTCAGTCACAGTCATAGGGGAGGGGAGTAAGGAGAAAATGAGAGGGAGGAAGGAATGGGAGGGTACAAGGGATGGGATAACAATTGAGATGTAATATGAATATATTAATAAAATATATTTAAAAATAAAATAAAATTGGAGTGTAGATCTGAATAAAGAATTGTCAGTAGAGGAATCTCAAAAGGCCAAGAAGCACTTGAAGAAATGTTCAACATCCTTAGCCACCAGGAAAATGCAAATCAAAATAAATCTGAAACTCCATCTTACGTCTGTCAGGATGGCTACGATTAAAAAACACAAGTTACAAATCATGCTGATGAGGATGTGGAATAAGGAGAATATTACTCCATTGATGGTGAAAGTGCAACTTGTACAACCACTTTGGAAATTAATATGGCAGCTTCTCAGAAAGCTGGGAATTTTTGTACCACAACACCCAGTTATACTACTCCTGGCCTATACCCAAAAGACTCTCCATCCTACCACAAGGACAATTGCTCAACTATGTTCAGCTTTATTCATAATAGTTAAAATTTGAAACAACATGGATGACCATCAATTAAAGAATAGACAAAGAAAATGTGCTACTTTTACACTATGTAGTATTACTCACTTGTTACAGAAAATGACGTCATGAAATTTGTAGACAATTGGATGGACTAGAAAAGAAATCATCCTGAGTTATGTAGCCAGGACAAACATAGTATGTGTTCACTTATAAGTGGACATTAGCTGTGAAGCAAAAGACAAGTGTGCCACAGTCCACAGACCCAGAGAGGCTAAGTAATAAGGAGGGCTCAAGTGAGGGCCACATGGATCTCCCGGGGAAGAGAAAATAAAATAGATTTTGCAAGTATATTGAGAGCAGGGAGGAAAGGGAACAAAAGGGATCATGTGGGGGGGGTACAGAGGAGAATTGACAAGTAGTGGTTGGGAATTTGTGGTGAGGTAAAAACCTAATGCAGTGGAATCTGTGAGAATAACCCTAGAGAAGACTCCTAGTAATGAGGGATACAGAGCCTGAAATAATCATCTTTTATAACCAGATAAGGATCCTAGTGGTAGGGCTCGGACTTCAACTCTGCCACAGAAACCTTGACCTAAGATCTGTCCTGCCTGCAACCTGGGCTAGAGTAATGGTGACACATAACTTATGGGAGTAGCCAAGCTATGAATGGTCCAACTTGAGGCCAAAACCATGAGAGGCAGCTCATGCCTGACATCCTGGAGGGCCAGGAATAAAAGGCTGGAGAGCCTAGAGACACAGGATAGAACTAAACACAACCTGAGAAAAGAAAAAAAGGTAAACAAAATTATTACTAATGATATTCTGCTATTCTCATAGATTGCACCTAACCCAATAGTCATCAGACAGATGTCATCCTGTAACTGAAAAAGATACAGAGATCCACAGACAAACATGAGGAGGAGCCAGGGAAGGAGGAAGAACATTAAGACAGTGTGAGATCAAGAACTCCAAGAGAAAACAGACTACAGAATCAACTCACAGGCAACATGGGGGCTCACAGAGACTGAAATGATAACAATGCACCCTGTATGGGTCTGAACTATGTCTTCTGCGTATATGTTATGTTTGTGTAACTTGGTGTTTTTGTGGGACTATACACAGTGGGAGTGGTGGTGTCTCTGACTCTTGCCTGTGCTTGGGACCCTTATCTTCCTACTATGCATAAAACTGTTTCATTGTATTATGGATATAAAATATGTTAGTTACAAAGTTACATTGGGAAGCATATGTACCAACTTCAAGACAAAATTTAACTTGGGAGAATATAGGATCAGAACAGAGATGAACTTGTTCTGTATAGCACTTTACCTCTTAAGAAAAACTGAGCAGCCTATGATAATTAAGTCAAATGTCAACATTTATTAAAACTCAGACAGGTGACATACACATGAATACCTATCATTCACCATATATCATAAATATTTTTATAAAATCCAGACATGTGAAAGGTATTTCTGATTTATTTCATAGTTTGTCATCAACATATTTTACTCTGATATGAAATAATGTTTGAATTCACAAATAAATCCATTTCTAAATTTTTTAAATTAATCTATTTATTTATTCACTTTACATCCTGGTCATAGCCCTATCCCTCCTCACTTCTCAGCCCTACCCTCCCTCCTCAATATCCCCCTCCCCTACTCATCAGAAAAGGGTGGCTTCCCCCTTCCCACCCACCCCATATCAAGGACTGAGCAGTGTCCTCTTACCCTGTGGGCTGGCAAGGCAGTTTCACCATGCAGAGTGATAAAAAAAAAAAGTTGGCAAAAGTGTCTCTGTCAGAGACAGCCTTGCTCTCCTAACTAGAGAACCCACATGAAGCCTGAGCTGCCCATTGGCTACATCTTTATAAGGGGCCTAGGTCCAGTCCATGCAAAATCCTTGGTTGGTGCTTCAGTCTCAGGATGCCCCTTTGGGCCCAAGTTAGTTGGCTCTGTTTTCTTCTTGTGAAGCCCCTGTCTACCTCTAGGTCCTTTTCTGCTTTCCCACAAGACATCCTACATATAACCCACTGTTTGGCTCAAATCTGACTGCAGTTTTGATACATAGCAAGGATGCAATGACATTCTAATGAAAGGATAAATGAACATTTTGCTATGTAATTTGGCATTTAAATAATTCAATACATACATGTAAATAATTTGTAGAAACAGCTGCAAAACAAATATGCACTTTAAACTATTGAATGTCTACATAAAACATTCACAAATAATTTGTGATCTTAAACAGATTTCCTATATTTCCCCTTTGTCTTTTTTTTATTTCAAAGTACAGATAATAATTTTTTAATTTATCTTTTTAACTTTCTATCATTCTGTGTTTTATATAATAAAACCACTCATAGCATTATAGGTAACTACTTAGAATTTCTTCAATTTAACTCACTACTAGGACATGAATATTGCAGAAAAGAATCAGGAATAGGGAACAACAAAAGGGCTTTTAGTTTATTAGTGAATAATTCATCTTCTCAACAAGAGCAAGTAACAAGGGATGTTTCCCATTCAATTGACAGCTAATTGTTTCTCATTCAAAAGCATTTCAGTCTTCTATTTTATTCTGTGTGTAAAGCTTTTCTTTATTTTTTTCTCTTTCTCTTCTGGTAGAATCAAATAAAATTAATCATGATAAATAGATCTTCCAAAATAAAGCTGGCCTGGACCAAAGGCAACACATGCACCCAAATGTTTTTAATATACATACAAACAACATGCTTACAAATTAATGCAGTATGCAGTATTGTAGCACATGAAGCAAGAGATACACCCCAAGCACCATGTAGTTTCAGAAAGTAAGGAGGTTTCTAATGCAGAATGTTAAAAGAGGGAAAAACTATCTGAGTAACTTCCAACATAAAAGCTAATGTTAAAAATAGTATTAAGCTATCAGCACTGAAGTATAAAAAAAATGCAACTCCACACATCTAAAACTTAATAGTTGAAATAAGAAGTGGGGGAGAAAAAGAAAGATAGATTCTTAGTCTTTTCAATATATACTGTTTCTTGGGGAAAATCTTCCACTCAAGTATTTGCATTGATTGCCTTCCAGAAGAAAGTGGAGAGATGGAAGATAGGTCACAATATAGAAAACACCCTCATCAAGAATCAAAATTAACTGTGATGGCCATGTTGAGAGCAGGTGTCATTGATACACCCCGCTGAGTGTTTGTGTCTTGGGCATGGCGTGTTGTCTAGGGATACTGGTAAGCTGGATCTGTGTAATGGACAAACAATCCTATATCCTGGAAGATGACCCACTTAGACAGTTATGAGAAGTGCAGAGTGAGAAGCCGCTGACAGACCTTGACAGACTGAGATTGAAGGCAGAGACATGAAAGCAACAATGAGGAACTGAAGAGCCCTGACAGAAAGCTACAGTTATGGATCTGGGGCAGAGAATAAAATGGTGCCATCCCTGCCCTGAGAGTAGAAATCCTGGGGATCCAAGACAAGTAATGTTTAGGGACACTGAGGTAGGAGTACTAAAGCCACCCATATCTATCCAAGACTGAAAGTAGAAATCTTGAACGTTTTGGATATAAAGTTACAGATTCAAAGGGAACAGAGAAACTGCAGCCGTGGAGGTGGGAGGGAGGAGTTGCCATCAATGGATGGGAAGGTCACCAGGGGGTAGCTCTATGTCACACATTAAGCTCCTGTCCCCCTCTTCCTTTAAACTTCTTCTTCTTCCCGATTGGTCCATCACCCATCCATGCTCTGCCTCTCAGGCTCTTTTCCTTCAGCTTTTTTTTTTCAAAAGTTGCAATCTCTTAAGAAACAGGTAGGATTCAACCCCTGAAAAGAACAGTCTTTCAGAAACTGGCCATCTCCTGTTTTCCAGATCAATCCAAGTTCCTCCATCACCTTTTTATAAAAGTATTTAGTTTTGATTTATTCATTTAACATCTTTATTATAGTTCTCTCCCTCATCTCTCCTTACTCTCACCCTCCTTCTCTCCACCCCCTAAACCACCTCTCTCCCCTAATCCTCAGAAAAGGTAGCACTCCTCACCTGCCATCTGACGCCAGCCCATCATCACTCCTATAGTGACGGAGGTGGCTTACTCTGATTTTCCCCCCCACAAACTAAACTGTCTTCTAAGTCTGGAGGACACTACTAGACAAATCCTAAATGAAGAAGAACTTTCTACAAAATACATGACCAGAATCCCTCAAGACTGGGCAGTCATAACAGCTACGAAGGTACAAGAACAGGTCCCAGGGCAGAACAGCTCAGAAAAAAAGGACTACAATTATAACATGATATCCTCCATGGAACCCTCAACTAGTAAGACAGCAGCAGGAACACACACACACACACACACACACACACACACACACACACACACACACACCACACACCACACACAGGCAAATACGTCTTTATAGAACCAATTACCACATAAGCATGTAGCACACAAATGCACTCCACAGAACAAATGAAAAGGCAGTAAATCGTTTAAAACAACCAATCCATTTTCATTCATCAATTGTAACAAGTATATCATGGCAATGGAACATGTTAATATTAGTGGAAATTGGTCTAAAAGAAAATACCAAATACATTTGCCCTGAAACTCCACATGACCCTAAATAAAACATTTCACAAAACATACAACCTTCCTTGGAAGAACACACTCCACTGGAATGTGGGCTGCGCATAGGAACTATGCTCCCAAGTGCATAAATAAGCAGTTGAGGAGTTGCTCCTTATTGACTAATACACGCTGTCTAGACTTCCATGGTCTAGCTGTACAGGGCAGGTCTTGGTGCTAAGACTCTGGGTAAATCATCCTGTTATTACGAACAATCCCCAGAGCTCACTAGCTCATAATTCACTTGTGTTTCAACTAGTGCTAAACTGATGTGGGCTTTCATAATATTTGCTTCTGATTCTCAATATCACCCAGTTTTGATCGGAAAAGGGATGGAGGAATTTTTTTCTTGTCTAGAAAATTTTATTTGATTATTTCAAGGAAAGTTTACACTATGTGAAATTTTAAGCATAAATAAGGGATTAGGAACTGCTTTAAATGGACATCTACAACTTACTGTTCCTGAACGAAAATGTGTTGGATAGAACTCACATGCAGAAAAAATATGGGAGGAAGGGGAAATCTATCAAAACTGAAGAGTGGAAGAACTGTGCCTTTATCTTTAAAGTCAGGCAGCTCCAGCTAGTTGAACAACACGTTCTGCCTCAGAACCTCCCCATCGCTGCACTGCAGGATGAAGTAGGGAGACAATGAAGATGGAAGATGCCTCACCACTCTGCTCTCATTCTCTCAGGATGAACTGGACTCCCAGATCTGTCAGTTTTCACCCAGGCATCCCACTGTGAAATGCCAATGCCATTATTTTCTGTGCTGCCATCTGTGGCAGAAGAAGACTGAAGAAGGAGCCCTTCCTTGGGACAATGACTCTTGATGGCTGGTGTTTAATCTGGGGTGAGGGGGGGTGAGTCAGTAATAGGTTCATGCCGAAGAAAAATATCCCTGGAGATAGCTGATTTACTATTTTATCAAGTAACTGAAGTCCCATGCAATATCATGGTAAAACAGAGGTGACAGACACACATTTCCAATCTGTATGCCAAACTCAAAATAAAATTCAGTTCATAAACACCATTGTGCTTATCTTCATGAATGAAAGGAATAGCTTTTTTTAGTATTTTATGGTTTTATATGGTGTGATGTAACTGACTGAATCCAAGTAGAATGTAGCCCTAACTTCCACTTGCAAAGCAAATGAAACATGAGGGCGCGCGCGCGCGCGTGTGTGTGTGTGTGTGTGTGTGTGTGTGTGTGTGTGTGTGTGTGTTTAAAGTTTGTCTCCAACACAGATGTTTATCCCCCCAACTTGCCACGTTTTAAAGCCTACAAGCTTTTAAGTACATATCATCCAAAACAAGTATCCGTCATCTTGAGATAGGCTGCATAAGGTTGCTTGTAATATGAGATTAGCTTTGGAATCTTGATTTTAGGACGATGATAAAATAGATTCCCTGAAGTCTAGCTTAAGCAAAAAGAATTCAAAGACCCAGCAATTCTTGACTCAAGAATGAACATACAATAGGCTAGACAGAAACCGTCAGGCTGTCATTATAACGCAGGCTGTTAACAAGCACAATTAAGGCAGACTACATATCAATTATTATTTGTCTGGAACATCAGCTTCCCTAAGCATAAAAGGAAGTGAGGCAGCCTGTGCTGCTGTCTCCTCTCCTGGGCTAATTAGTGCTGTTTTTAATGGCTTCATCTGCCCAGGATCAATTGTCTAATAGGAACAGTGCTCTGTCAGTTAATAAGGTGAGGAACTACAGAATGCAATTATGTCTGGCTCCAAAATAGTGCTTCAAACACACTGAAACAATCATGTGACAGAATAAACAAACTAATAGGCCAAGGCAGGATCCTTTGTCTAATTTCCATGCATAGTGTTCCAGTAACATTTATGGGAAAAATTAAGAAGGGAGGGGGAGAAAAAGGAAAAAAAAAACAACAACAAATGGAGATTTAAAGACAGTCCCAGAAACATTCCTCTCCCCACTACACACTCTGGAGGCTCTAGTTTAAGAAAGGCCCAAGAGAAGCATGAATTATACATGGACACTTAATGACTATTAGCACAGAAAATGTTGATGTGACAATGAATTCTATGCCCCCCATAAAACGGTTTCTGGGGGGGGGAACCTATTCTGTCATTGTCCTGCTTGTAACATCAGCTGTGCTCATTTTCCAGTCACAGAATGAACCCAGTGAAGAAGCTAGTACAGGGAAGGTTCTTTTGTATTCAACTGGCTTTAAGCAAGTTTATCAAATCTTTATAACTGCTCTGATTTGAGTAAATCTGCTGAATGTTTGCGTGCACTGCAAGGAGTTAGCACTAGTTGATTCACAGTTTGCTTACTAAACTGAGATGGAAATGGGCTTGTGAAATCAACCAAGAAACAGTGACAAGGACAAGAAGCGGCTGTTTTGAGAGGTGGTGTGAGGTAACAGGGAAGGGGTAGAGCTCATCAGGGGCCGAATCCTGCCCATGAATTCCTGCATGCACCCTCCCTAGTTTTGATAACAAGTTACAACTTATCTTAAATTTTCCAGTTTTCCTTATCTGCAAAATGGAGGCAATAAATAGCTATTACACTTATGAAGAAAAGCATTTTACTAGAAATGGACATAGTCAAATTATGAGGAACAGGATTTTATTTTTGAAGCTGTGCATCAGATAGAAACATTTTGTATTTTGAGACTTCACGGGGGATGCTGGTGGAGTAAAGCAGGGCCTGGTTCGGGGATTTTCAGGATCCAGATTTTCCTTTTCTTAGCTCTCCCCAACTACATCAGAGTTTAACTTTCCGAAGCTTTCTTGAAGGCATTTGGCATTGTTTAAGTAGGTACCGTGCAATACATAACTGCTTCTGATAGTAGAGTATCTGTTGACTGCAGCTCCCCTGCAGAAATTCTTAAGGAACAGGAGAATGTCTTTTAAAATATAAAACGTAAATTGTCCTTTAGAAGTCTTTAACTTGATTGTGCATTACCTGCCATGCATTAGCACAAACAATCTGTCTTCCAGAGATACAAAGAGGCATCTCTCTGGAGTTCTCAGCTGTTGTAGCTTGGACACAGCATTGTTCTACTACGCTGAAAAACAAGTCTCGCACAAAGTCTCTAGCAAATGCCAGGATTCTTCTCAGGCCATCTTTCTTTTCTATTCCTCCACCAGCAAAATACTAAAATCTACCCCAGAAAAAATTTCCAAATAGCGTGTTAGGCCAGAATGGAGAAATAAAAATACAAAGCTAAATATCTATGCACTGTACTGCCTTCAATTTCCCCTCAAAAGCCAACGGAAGAAGCAGTAAGATCGCGACAGAACACAGCGGGCCTAGCAGAGAGGATGGGTAGTGCGGAACCGGAAGTGTGCCTTCTGCATCGTACCAACTGTGAGAGTGAGTTGTTTAAAGTGAAAACACAGCTATGACCCCTTCCAAGTTGGAATTTAAAAAATTAGGTCAGTGTAAGAAACACATCAAATCGAAAGTGTTCAATGTAATGTATAGAATAGGCTATTTTGAGGGATTCCTAGCCTCCGAAGAGGGTTATTTTCTAGAAATAGCAGTTTAGTTATCTCCAGAAGCTTTGGTTTTATGCCAAGTCAAGCTGTGAGTGTCTTTGTGGATTTCAGCTAGTCATTTAACCTCTCAGGTCCTCTGGGTACTTTTCTACAAAATGAGGGGGCTGGGCTCTGGCGCCTTCCAGCTCTCAAAGCCTATTCTGAGGTTCCAGGATGCTGGGGGCAGACAATTCATTTCAAGTTTTTGTATAAATGGCATCCAGTGTCATGAAATAATGTATCAAGAGCAGCTGCAGGGTCTTTCTATCCTGAATCTGGTTTGAAGCCGGCAGATAAGGTTGCTTGAATTCATTTCTTTTTCTTTGGTGAGGGGATAGGTTTGATGACCTAATGGGCCTTTTCCATCTCTTGTAACTTTGATGAGGCCACAGGCCTCAGAGTTGAGAACTGTAAAGAGTTACTGTAGAGAATTCTCCTTTGTAGTGATTTTACCTTTTTGATCATATTTGACATTTTTGCAATTGTGCTTTTATTCAGTTTTGTCTACCACATAACTCAGTGTGATAGTGAGCACAGACTACTAAGATACAGGCACACATGAACAGGACCAAAATATAACAAGGCACAGAATTGATTTTATATATGTGTGTGTGCGTGTATTCAATATGCATAGATAAATAGATAGATAACAGTGAACATCCATAATTATCAAATGAACTTCAACAAAATATATTTGCATATATATTTTCCATTTTGTAGCATAAAAGGAATGATTGGAATATCATTTTCTCTTTTCTTTATATTTTCTTTTAATAACATTATAATGCATAATTGATAATGTTTATATATTATTCAGATATAAATGTGTTTTCTTTCACAATGACAATTCCATAAAAATGGTTCTAGATAAAAGCAGTAGCATAGGGGAGGGGAGTAAGGGGAAAATGGGAGGGAGGGAGGAATGGGAGGATACAAGGGATGGAATAATCATTGAGATGTAATAAGAATAAATTAATAAGATAAAATTTAAAAAAGAATTTGTTCAATGTATTTCATTATTAGAAATAATCTCATAGCCCAACTTATATGCTGTCCAGACACTAATAAGAGACTTAGCTTCATCCATTTCAACCCTACCATCTCTGGCCTGGGAACCTCACTCTATGCACTAGCATTTGTAGCCCATGGCTCTCAGCTAGAAACCTGGATTCCCCTATTTTGCCCTCAACTACTCCAGGAACCTTGCCTCAGGTATTCTGTCCTTGACTTTAAGTGGAAACTTTCTAGCCAGACCTCATGACAAAAATAAGAGAATGAAGACAAGGTCAGGATTATGTCATTCAATCAGTGGTATTAGGAATTACAAATTCATCAACACAATAGGCAGAAACATCAGACACCACAACAAGATTACATTTAGGAACTATAGGCATAGAAGAAGACAAATTCCAGGTCAATGGGATGGAACATGCTTTTAATAAAATTCTAGAAGAATGCTTCCAAAACCCAGATAAAGAAATGTCCATTCAAGTACAGGAGGGAGGCACAGAGAACACCAAATACAAAGAACCAGAACAGAAACACCCATGGCATATTTTAGCTAAATCATTAATAATGTAGAACAAAAGAAGACTATTTGGAAGTAAATGGGGAGACTCAAGACATATAAAATATTGTCTAACAAGTATGACAACTGATTCCTCAATGGAAACCCTAAGAGAGAAAAAAAAGCTTAGAACAACATGCTTCAAATTCTGAAAGAACAAATATACCAACTCAAACTAACAATAGTTGAAGGAGAAAGAAAATTTCCATAGTAAACGAATCAAACAAAGTTATGAGCACCAAACCAGTCCTAAAAAAATACTAGAAGGAATATTTCAAACAGAAAAGAAGAAGAAGAAGCACATCCAAGAAGCTGTGGAGGATGAGGAATAAATGATAAATGATGCTAGGTTAGCAGCTATGCGAAATAAGAATTGAAAATAAACTCCACAAAAAACTAAATGCAAAAATTAATGTTTTTCAATATTAATTCTAAATAATAATTACAACAATTCTAAATTAGAAGACACAGGCTAGCTGATTGGAGATTAACAATACACTTTTGGAAGATAAATGAATAATTGAAAAAATCAAGAAAGAACTCAAAAAACAGTTAAGTAAATAAACAACACACACACACCAAAATAAGCATATGGCCTACAGATATGGATGAACAGTTCTAAAAAGAACTATAAATGCCTAATAAATACTTCAAATACTGTTCAAAATCAACAGCCACTAGGAAAAATACAAATTAAATGCTTTGAGATTCCAACTCTTGAAGTCAGAATGGCTGTTGTTAAGATATTAAATAAAAAAAATATCCTGGCAATGATGTAGAGAAAGAGAAATCCTTAGTAACTCTTCAGAGGAGTTTAAACCTATATAAACACTAAGGAAAGTTGTGTAAAAATAAAAATCCACATATTACCTAGCTGGATATACACCCAAAGGACTTTATGTCCTGCTCTAGAGATAATCGCTAACCCATGTTTACTCTTCTTATACTTGAAAATGAAGTCAGCCTAGATGTCCACCAACTAATGAATAAATAATGAAAATGTGGTAAATATACACAATGATGTTCTATTCAATAGGAAAAAATAAACTAAATTACTAATTTTGAAAATTAATGGGTAGGATATAAAATTTATGTTAACTGAGGTAAATCAGCTTAAATTTCTATTACTGTCATAAAGCATCGGCCAAAGGTTTATTACTTTATTATCCAGGGGAAGAAAGGCTTATTCAGTTATTCAGTTTACACTTACAGTCTACTAATGTGAGAAACCAACACAGGAATTCAACACAGGAATTCAGAGACAGGAACTGAAGCAGAGACCACAGAGAAATGCTACAGTTGCCTCATACAGCATCACCTGCTCAGCAGGCTTTTTATTTTATTTTATTTTATTAATTTATTCATATTACATCTCAATGGTTATCCCATCCCTTGTATCCTCCCATTCCTCTCTCCTTCCCATTTTCCTCTTACTCCTGTCCCCTATGACTGTGACTGAGGGGGACATCCTCCTCCTTTATATGCTCAGCAGGCTTTCTTATGTTACCCATTACCAGTACACAGAAGTGGAGATCTCCCAGTGGGATGGATCCTCCCATATCATTCTTAGTCAAGAACATGCTCCCACAGACACAGCAACAGACCAATCTGATAAAGGAAATGTCTCAATTTAGGTTTCTTCTTTGCAGACAGCTCTATCTTGTTCCAAAATGACAAAAAATAATAATAATAATAATGAGCACATCCACACACAGAAAAAAAAAGTTGCATGTTATTCTTCCTCTAAAGATTTTACTTACCTTTGAATCTTATCGCTCATGTTGTGCGTTCAATTTAGAGTTCCTGTAGAAGCTAGAAAGCTAGAGAGAGGTCTCTAGTATACGGATGCCTTAAAACCCATGATTCAGGTTATATAAGAATAGAAAGAGGAAATACTGTAGTTAGAAATGTACAAGCAGGCAGAGGGTGACCCATGTGGAACAAAGAGCTAACCAAAATGAATGGGGGATGAAAAAGTCACAAGGGAAGCTTGCAACAAACTGAAAAAGTAATTAATATATTTTAATATGTTAAGGAAATGATAACTTTCATGGCCAGAAACTAAGCCTTCTTACAAGCTCAGAGTTATTACACGGAATCTCAATGCCAAGGTGTGGGATACCTCCTTCATGAGTTGTTGATACAGGAGAACCTAGAAGCCCCCAAAACTGTACAAGCTCTTGTCATCCCTTTCGGTCAGCTACCAGAATTAGTTGACAGGAACATATTTGCTTAGGATACTACCCAACCTGAATGCATGATATAGGAAACTCAAGGTGATACTGAACTGGAAGCTTCTTCCTTGTTGGCCAGGTTTTACATTTATAGAAGAAACTGAGAAGGCTGCTGGGAGAGAAAAGGTGTCAGTTCTCTGACTCAGACAACTGTTAGCCTGCCAGGCAAAATATAAGCACGTGTGCAATACCAGCAACCAAATTATGAAGGTAGCCACCATCTCTCTGGATGATAGGTTAACTCTAGTGGTGGAAACCCAGACTTCACATTATAAAACTGCTCAAAAGCTTAGGTTGTGCATTTGTTCTGATGGATTGGGACTTCAGTAGAATCAAAATTAAATTGGTAACTCCTTTATCACTTATACCACTATTGTATCTATACACATATCTCGCCAGACAAGTTAGTATTGTGTCTCACAGTGTTCACAGAAAATTAATATTGCTGGTAAAGTTTCTCCCCCAGCAGCCCACATAGCATCTTCTCTGTTAATCAAATTAGTCAGTAGAGAGAAAGCTTCCTGGAATACACCAACTTTATTTCTCCAGTTCTCATGACCAAAGGCTATGGTATCTTCAGCAAACACATTTTATTGTCAAGTTTGGAAGAGAAGAGCAAATAAAGTAGTCCATATTAATTTTGGATTCTCTTGGAAATTTCTTGCCAATCACTAGAGGAGAAGTGTGCAACAGCTGGCGCCAAACATATTTTATGCCAACTTGTAGCTTCTTGGAGATAAGATACATTATCCCATTAGTAAGACAATTCCAATTAAATTATTTAATGTAAAATAAATAAATAGATAAATGATAGGTAACTTATGATATATAGAACTATTCTCAAAGAAGAAAGAAGTTTCTTTACACAGTGGCCATTTATTAACATAGAAACTCAAAGCTGGCCATAGGGCAGAGACTATCTGTGAAGTGCTCAGCTAGAAATGGGACATTTATATTACAGACTTACTGTCCACTGCATCTTGGCAGAAGAGGGGATAGAAAGATTTTAAGATTAACTGGTGGCAGATAATACCAAGGAAACAGTGTTTTCCAAATACAACAGGGTTGTTGCAATATGAACTCTGAGAAATCGTGAGAGCATGCACAGGACCTGTGTAAGCCAAAGGCAGGTAAAATTCCTTACTTGCATGGGAAGCATGAAATCACACTACTAGCTAAGGTGCTATTGAAATTGATAGCTGCTATGTGAAGGAGAGTCAGTTTTCTTTATTAATGTGGCCCTCAGTAAGCTGACCATGTGCCAGGGCAGGCCCTACACCCATGACAAGTTGGGCAACACAACTCTTCGCAATGGGGTAAGAACCCACAAACTCAAAGTTTGGTGTAAGAGGATGGAAGCGTGAATTGGGTGGTTATAAAACAAGCCGGGTGCCTGGTGTTAGAGTGACTATGTTAAGTCTCTTTCATCAAGCTGATTAAAGGAACATGCCTTCTCCCCTGTGGTAGATCACTGCCAGCCACCCTGGGATTCCAACTACCTCTACCACTTTTGGAAGTGTGGCATTTCAGAGCTCATTAAGGCGGTGGGTGGCTAGGGGAATTTCCCCAAAACCTAGAGAGCAAAAGTATATTTCTATTAATATTATTTTTGAAAGCCTCCTTGCCCCCTTGCCCCCTTTTTGCACTTTCCCCTTTAAAACCTTAAATGTTACTATTGCCATCTGATGGCATGACAGGTGAAGAGCCAGTGGAGAAGCTGTCCAAACCTCCTGTGAGCTAGCTGGCTTCTGAATGTGTCTCCCTGTGCCCAACAGAGAAGGCTGCAGAAGTAGCCAGGTGATGATGCTGTGTCAGCCACTGCAGCCTTAAAACAAAGCCGGTGTCTCTTTGGACTTTAAAATTGTTCCTACGCAGCTAATTTTATTTTTGTTTAATCAAATAAACAAAGGGTTTTCATGTAGGAAATAATAAAAAACCACAAAGAAAAACATAAAACAAGCTGAGGTAAATGGGAAATATGTTCAAAATATATTGTGTGAAATTTTCAATCAATCAATAACTTGTTTTAATTTCAGGCTGTTTTATTGGTATATCAGGGGACAATTGGAGAACAGTGTTTACACAACACTGAAACAAGAGATTCTCAGAACAATGATTGTAACCAGATATGGGTGGTATAGAAATCAACATTTGAATTACACAGTAACTTATGCCTACAAGAGTTTCTGATTTTTTAAATATTTTTATTTTTATATATACATTTATATTATTACACATGTATACAATAAACTACCTATAGCAAGAAGAACCATGACAGAATCAGGAATTGTATAAATGTTACATTCTTAGTGATTTGGGTATTTGTATTTGGTATTCTTGAAGAAAACATCTTTCTTATCTTAGTGCATCTAAAATTTTGAATGTAAATCAGAATGTACATCAACATCTATCATATGTCATCATTATCAACTTAAAACATCTATCTAGACCTAGAAACATCTTAACCCCTAAACAATTAAGCTTTATTGGAAAACTATGCTATCTGATCTTCAGCCCCATTTGAGACTTGAAAAGGAATAAAATTGATTATCTGAGTATACCAGGAGTTCAGGTTAGTAGCTTTCCAAATGAGAAGAAGACAGAGACAGTTTACTACCTGCAGAGTCATACAGAACTCTCTATAATGTTGGAGCATAATCTTCAGCTTTCTGGTCCAATATATCTGACAGACATATTTGTTTGGCAGGAACTAGCGAGGACTTGCTTACCCAGTCTTGGTAGAGTTTGGCTGTTCACTCTGCCTGCATCCAAGCTTGCCCTTTTTCAGGCAGAATTCTGTCTGTGGTAAAAGTGAGGACATTTTCCCCAGTGGCTTGTTTGCCATCTTTGAAGCCATGTCCATAAGGGGGTTTTTGATGCTCATCATCCTTTTTGAAGTAGGCTGGGTGTTGCCAGGAGTTAACATGTCTCATTGTCAGTAAGTATTTAAAATAATAAAAACATTTTTAAATGCCATATTCTGTATGTTTCTAAGGTTCTTGAAAATGTTACCTAAATATTTTACCTTATTTTTCTACAGAACTATATCTATCTGTTACACTTAAGATGTATATTCTTATGATAAAATATCTAGTAATTGATATGACCATGATTTGATCAATTAATCATTAGCTTGTATATCTTATTTATCCTAAACAGCCTGCAATAGCACTTTCAAAGTATTGGAAGTAAACCTTATATTATAATTGAGTTATATGGGTACAAAACTTCATATTTGAGTAGAGATATATAGAATATATGTGAGAATAATATTAAATTTGAATTCTCTACCACTGTATATAAAAAGTAAACTTATTTGCATCTATATACAAAATTCTATACCAATGAATTAAAAATAACCTTGTTAGTGACATTTCAGGCGACTGTGGTCCAAGAGGTCAGAGTCTAACCCAAGCTGGCAGCAGACCTTTGTAGTGTTGTTCAGCCTGTAAATTACTCTTTCTAGGCTGTATATTCATTATATATCACATATCATATGTCAAATCACTAAAAATAAATTTGTCCACTTTCATGTTATTAGGTCCTAAAATGCAAGTGTGGCAAGAGGCAGAAAGATGAACAAGAAGCTTGGAGTACGTCGTGTTCATCCAGAGAATCTGAGCTCTGTTGAACATAGGTTTTCCTTTAGTTATCACTGCACGGCACAGGGATGAAGTCACATGTGGTGTGAGATGGAGTAGGTCTCCTGTCCACAAGACTTCATTAGACAGCAACTGAAACAGACTAAAGACTCTCCATGTACAACGGGATCTGCATGGAAGAGGCACATTTTAAGACAATAGTTTTATCTCATTACAATTCCAGCCTTTTAAGTTCTTGAACCCAATAAAACTGCTGATATAACCTGAAATTATCATGACAGTTACCCCATGGTGTGCCTACAGTGAGGAGTAACTGGTTATACCTCAAAAACACAGGCAATAAAATCTAAACAGCTTATATGTCTTAAGGCACGAAAGTATCAACGGCTATATAATGAAATACTCCCATAATGATTTAAAAATTATGCAGACACTTGTGAAACATTTAAAAGTGGAAATGTGTACGTCAATAAATACTGAGGTTGAGCTGCAGAAGTCAACTTGTTGGTAAAGTGTTTACCATACAACAGAGATGTCCTTAGTTCAGTCAGAAGGTCATTATCTGAGCTAAACACATAAACACACACACACACACACACACACACACACACACACACCTGTAAGCATGCACTCATACATGCACATACACAATAAATAATTTAAAAAATAAACAAAAATAAATATTCCAAATAATACAAAATCTCCAATTGGGAAAAAAAAGGTTCAATTTTGCTTATTTTCACAAATAGTCCCTGTATATTTTATAAAGTGCAAAACACAGTAAAAAATATTAAATATTTTCAGAAAATAAGGAAAAAGTGCAATCTAGCAACTTTTCTCACATTGCTGTAAATGACATTCACAGTAATACAGACCTAGGCAGTTTCACAGGACACATCCTCAGAAATACAACAGAAATACTCTGTTGTACCAAACAGAGATCACACATAGTACCGTTTTCATATACCAGTACCGCTCCATTGTAATTTGGGGTTTTTTCATTCCATTTTGTTTTCATGAAACTGTAGAATGGTCAAAATCAGTAAGCCAAGCTGTTTCTCAGATATCAGACTTGGCACAAAATTCTTAACATATGTGTGCCTTAAAGTGCACATAATGTGTATGTCCAAGTGACACCTGAAAGAAGCATGTAAAATTTTAAGATGCACAGCTGTTTTGTCAGTTCTCCACAGGAACGAAATCTGGAATTTTTCCATTGATAATAGCATATATGCCATAAAGCTTCAAAAACATTGCCCAAATTGTCCACATGTGAAAATACACATATAATAAAAAATAATTCTTTCCAACATATGAAATAAATCAGAGGACTGAACATATGGAGAAAGGTGAGCAGATCAGATGGCATTCTCCTTTCCCCAAAATCTCTTAGTCACATCAGTTTCCCAGTTTACACGTTACAGGAAAAAGTGAAGCCAAGCTGAAATTTCCTACAACATTCTCTCTATGCTTTTTTTTTTTTTTTTTTTTTTTGCTGTGGGGAAAAAACATTTACCCAAGACACACATATACTTGATTTTGAAAAAAACAGTTACATATAAGTTTTGTAGATGTGTGAGTTATGTGTATGTATTTATATGTGTATATAAATTGCAAATTAAAGAGATCCAGATTGTAGTTAAAAGTGTTTTTCTCCTCTTATTATCAATGACAACCCCCTAAGCACTGACTGCAGGGTTTTTATCCTCCTTTGTCGCAAGAACACTCTGACAGAGAAAGCAGGACTGGGAGATAACATATTATGAGAATAGGTTTGCTTTGTGGTTTCTGTTTCATTAAATAACATAGTAATTGCATAAATGTGAAGAAATAGAATACATAGCCGGGCGTGGTGGCGCACGCCTTTAGTCCCAGCACTCGGGAGGCAGAGGCAGGCGGATCGCTGTGAGTTCGAGGCCAGCCTGGTCTACAAAGCGAGTCCAGGACAGCCAAGGCTACACAGAGAAACCCTGTCTCAAAAAAAAAAAAAAAAAAAAAAAAAAGAATACATAAAATAAAAAAATAAAAGCAAATATTGAATAAATTAAACTTTAAAAACTTGCATTTTAGGATGTGTGTGAGTGTGTGTGTGTGTATGTGTGTGTGTGTGTGTGTGTGTATTGCTTTCAATGTTTCCTGCTATTGATGATTATTGGAAAAAAATGTTTAAATTCACAATAATGTATTTTGACATTAAAATAAGGATGTCTCATAAAAATATGTATTTGTATTTATAAATTTGTCCAGAAGACTTTAGCCACCTGTTTCAGAATTTATTTTCCAAAATGGCCTGCAGTAAGACCTGTCTGATGTGAGCTGGAGATATGGCTAAGCAGTTACAGGTGCTCCTTGCTATTACAGCACTTTAGATTCAGTTTCTAGCTCTGATTTTGTGTGGCTCACCACCACCAGTAACTTGAGAGTATGGGCTTCCCTCCTCTGGACTCCCTGGGATGTGCGTTCAGATGTGAAAACCCAGGCACTCACACACATAAGCACAATTAAAAAGTACAATCAAATTAAGAAATGTGGTTAATGCCTGAATCTGGGCTGGTATGGCTCTAGAACATGTCGCTTCTGAAGCTACCACATAAGCTGTCACTCCTCTTCTTTCCCGATTCTGGATCTTACTCTTAGAACGATCCCATTATGTTGTGATACGTTTTCAGCTTTATTGTGGGACCACTTAAAGAAGAATCACCAAGGAGACAGAGGTAGACTTCTCTGAGTGTAGGAAATATTGAAGATAATTTATTGAAATAAATGATTATTGCATTAAAACAAAAAGATGGGTGTTTTATATGTAAACAGATTAACTGGAGCTTCAAAACACTGAAATATTTTAATGTTATTTATTTATATTATTTATTTCTTCAGATTACATCTTAATTGTTATCCCATCACTTTGTATCCTCCCTTTCCTTCCTCCCTCCATTCCTCTTTCACTCTATTCCCCTCCCCTAGGTCTGTGACAGAAGGGGACATCCTCCCCCACCATATGGTCACAGCCTATCAAGTCTCATCATGGTGAGTGCCTTTCTCTGAGTGCCACCAGGCCTCTTTAACTTTAATAACAACATAATTTATTTGAAAAAGTCAACCTGAACAACCAGTACAAAGGGAACCACAGTCATCAGTACTTAGACCATGAACCAAGGGGGATATTTAAAGTACATGCTTTTCCTTCAGTGAAGCTGGGTTTAGTTCCCAGCAACCATGTGGCAGCTCAGATCTGTCTGTAATTCCAGCTCCAGAGGATTTGATACTATAATACCGATATCGCTCAGTGTAACACTGAGATCACCCAGATAGCGAGACACCCAAAAAGGCCACCAGGACTCCATACCAAGGCAACATACACAGGGTCCTGTATTACAGGCTCAGAGCTTCTGATCACAGTCCTTCCTGACCCAGCAAGATAGGAGAGTGACCCCGAGCTTCAAGGGCAATGGGCTTATAAAGGGAAGAAAGGGTGGTCGGTCACAGGAATGCCAACCCTTAGGCAGCTTTGGTGGAGGCTGGATCTTCAGGGAAGTTGTAGGTCACAGGAATGTTGGCCTTCAGGCAGGTTGGCTAGAGGCTGAGTCTGGAGGGGAAGTCTTTTTACCTCAGAGGAACATTGGGAACTAATTGTATCTAATTGCTCCAGTGGAGTTTTGGGGACAGCTGGCAGGTGTCATTCCCAGAATGCAGGGAGAAGGGTGACTAGGGGACAAGTTCTCATACAGACCATCATTAATTGCAGAATATAGAATATGGCATTAATTTTGCCCTTACAATGCCTTGTTCTGGCACAGCCCGGAGCATAGAAACTTATCAGGCAAGACATCAATACACACAAAATTATAAAATAATGAGTTAAAAATATTGACCAAATAGAAAAGAAATATGAAGGCAGGGGATCTCCTGGGAAACTAGTAGCAAAACATATTCCATAAGTGGCAATCCATAAGGGTAGGAGGGATGCTTGAATTACACTTCATCCTGCAGCTGATGGGAACAGATACAGAATTCCACAGCCAAATGTCAAGTGGATCTTAGGGAGTCCTGTGGAGGAGAGGGAGGAAGGACAGAGGAACAAGAGGGATCAAGGAAATTATAAGAACCTAGCCTACAGAAGCAACTAGCAGGGACTCCTTGGTGGCAGGGTTTGCAGAAATCAACCTGGGTGGTTTTTTGTTTTCCTTTATCACCTGTATTATCGGTATTGCCAGAATGCCAGGCTAGCACTTGTTATATTTTAAAATAGCCTTAGTTAACCTGGGACAGGGCAGATATTGCTACACCCAGAATGATCCCAAAAAGAACCTGAAAGACTGGAGACCACTGTAAATACAAGAGGAATCTTTAATTCAGCCCCAGGCTGGGCAGAGCCAGATCCCCAAATCAAAGGTCTCAGGAAGCTCACGCCCACTTTATACGTTCCTTCCCTCCCAGTGCCTCCCAAGCAGGGGGATCCTAGTTAACATAATGGAGTCTAAAGTCCAAATGGTTTAATTTCATTTTTCACCATTTGCTCAGGGAAGTGTGGAATCCCATCTTTGGGTGGGGGTCAGTTGCTATCAGATAACGCTATCTCTGGTTATAGCTGTGAGCTTGAATCTCTTTTGTTTTTTGGTTTTTAGAGACAGTTTCTCTGTGTAGCCTTGGCTGTCCTGGACTCACTTTGTAGACCAGGGCCTGCTTCTGCCTCCCAAGTGCTAAGACTAAACGTGTGCGCCACCCGTGCCCAGCTGAGCTTGAGTCTCTTTTAAGTCTGTTTTTCAAAGAATTGTGTAGACCTCAGATAGGCTGACGCCAAGATCATCCAGTGTTAGCTCAAAAGGCTCCATGTTTCCTTTGGGGTTTAGCCAATATTAAAAAATGTTTTAGGGTTCTCATTCTTTCAATATCAATCCTCTAAACTACCTCCCATAGCAATCCTTTGCCATTTGCTTCTAATAACTTCTATCAAGCTACCTCCCATCCGTAATCCCAAATACTTGCTAGTGTTCTTCGTCTGGACCAGATTTCCCTTCCACCATCCACACTGGCCATGTGCTTCGTCTTCATCTAACCCATGGTGTCCTTCCTCTCCCTCTTGATGGTCAATTTGCAATAAAGTAGCCAGGCGGTAGTCTCTGGTCCTTTTTCTTAATTCCGGACTCAGGATGGCTCCTCTCAGTCCATCACAATGTTTATCTCAGTGGGGTATCCGTGGGGTCTCAAAAAAGCCCACCAAGACTGCTTTCAGCAGGGACCAAGTCACATTCCTTCTAGGGGCAAAGCCTGCCAAGAGTCCTTACACCTTGTGTCTGCTCATATTCCTTCCACAGGTGTTTGTGGAGTTGGTCAGCCTGCCAGTTCTACAACACTCACACCACTAGGGTGAGCTCTCCAGCACTGCCCCACCTGGCTCACCCAATGCATCAGCAGGCAAGGGACCATGATAAGGAGTGAGAGCATCCTTCCAACCTCAAGACCCAGATCCACTCCTACCTTTCTGAGAAAAAACAACATTAATTTTCTGTGCCTGTGGCAGAATGCACTCCCACCATCAGAAGCTCACTTGTATTATTGATTTTAGGCACTTTGACAGGTATAATACAGAATCTCAAAGTAGTTTTGATCCAGGCTATCATTTTTAACTTTGGAGATAGGGGTTGAAAAGAAAGAAGGGGGAATATAGAAATATATAAGGAGTATAGGGGCAAAATTAATGCCATATCCTATATGTGATGTATATTCTGCAGTTAACGCCGTGGCCTGTGAGAATTTGTGATCTAGGTGACCCCACTCCTTCCTGTGCTTCGGGAATGATCGCACACTGTCATAAGCTTGGCCTGCCAGCTCTCTGCCAGCACTCTCCAGACACTCCACCAGAACATTAGATACAATTAACGCCCAATGATCCTCTGAGATAAAGCAACTTCCTTGGAGACTCCGCATCCTGCCTGAAGGTCCACATTCCTGAGACTCACGCCTTTCCCTTAAGATCCAGCCTCCACCCAACCAGCCTGAAGGTCTACATTCCTGAGACTCCCCTCCCCCCTCCCCTCCCTCCCCCCCCCCACGCTTATGATTTTTTCCTTACTTCCCTGTGAGCCTGATTACAGCTTTTCCTTATAAGCCCATTACCCTTGAAGCTCCAGTATCACTCTCCTCTCTTGCTCCATCAGGAAGGACTGTGACCCGAAGCTCTGAGCCTGTAATACAGGACCCTGTGTATATTGCATCTGTATCGAGTCCTGGTGGTCTTTTGGGGGGGGTGGTCTTGTGATGTGGATAATCTCGGCATAACAGGATCATAGGACAAAAAGTAGATTAGTGAATCTACTCCTCAACTTAATGCCTTAATTATTACTCACAAGGTTATTTTTAATTCACTGGTATAGGATTTTGTATATTGATGCAAAATAAGTTTAATTTTGATACATTCATATAGAATTCAAATTTTAAATTATTTTTCACACTTCATATATATTTCCAGTCTAATATGAGGTATTTTACCCATGTAACTCAGTCATAATACAAAGCTTTGAAAGTGCTATTGCAGGCTGTTTAGGATAAGTAAATTATACAAGTTAATTGTTGGTTGATCAAATCATGGCGATGTCAATTACTAGTCTATTTTTATCACAATAATAGGCATCCTAGGAGTAACAGATAGATACAATTCTATATAAAGACAATGTAAAATAGTTAGATAAGGTCTTCAAAAACTTCAGAGACATACAGCATATGGCATTTAAATATGTTTTTATTATTTTAAAGATTCTTTCATAATAAGACAGGTTAACTCTTGGCAACACCCAGCCTACCTCAAAGAAGATAATGAGCATCAAAGAACTTCCTTATGGAAATGGCTTCAAATGTGTCAAACAAGCCATTGGGCAAAATATCCTTATTTCTGCTACAGGCAGAATTCTGCCCAAAAGGGGCAAGCTCGGATGCAGGAACAGTCAATGGTCAAACTCTACCAAGACAGAGTAAGAAAGTCCTCAATAGTTCCTGCCTCACACATATGTCTGGGCCAGATGTTTGAAGACTGTCTCTGTCACCTTTTTTTTTTTTTTACATTTTGGAAGCTGCTAAACTGCACTTCCCGTTCATTCAGGTATTTAAGTTTTGTTCCTTCTCAAGTCTCTGATGGGATTGAAGAAATAGTTTTGTTTTACAACTAAGCTTAGTTTTTTAGGGGTTAAGGTGTTTTTAGGTCTAGATAGATGTTTTAAGTTGATAATAACGAGATTGGAGAGATATTGATTTACATTTAGAATTTTAGATGCACCAAGATAGGAATGATGTTTTCTTTAAGGTTGCCAAATAAAAATAACCAAAACACTATGAAGGAAACATTTATATAATTCTTGATTGTTTCATGGTTCATCTCACTGTAGGTAGTTTATTGTATATATGTGTGGTGATAAAAATATATATTTTTTTAAAAATTAAAATTAAAAAATGTTCAAAAATAATAATAGTTTGAATGGCATTTCTCAGAAGACTAACGAGACTGAATTTTTCTTTAGGAGTTTCTCAGCCATTTTAGCATCCTCTATTGATAATTATCTGTTTAAATCTTCAGAAGCTTTTCAGTTTCATGAGCCTCATTTATTAATTGTTGAAATTAGTGCATGTGGAAACAGTATTCTGGTCAGAAACTCTTTTTCTGTGGCAAGGAGTTCAACGTTATTCCCTACTTTTTCTTCTCTCCAAGTTCAATGTAACAAATTTTGTATTGATATCTTTCATCTATTTGGAGTTGTTCTGTGAATAACTCTGTTGGAATTTTGATGGGGATTGCATTCAACTAGTAGATGGCTTTTGCTATGATGACCATTTTTACTGTCTTAACCCTACTGATCTATGTTGATGGGGACATTCCCAACTTCTGATGTCTTCTTCAACTTGTTTCTTCAAAAACTCAAAGTTGTCACTATACATGAATTTCATTTGCTTGGTTAGAGTTTCTCCAAGATGTTGTGTGTTGTTTGAAGCTATTATGAAAGATACTGTTCACCTGATTTCTTTTTCGGCCCATTTGCTTGTATAAAAAAGTTCTACTGATTTCTGTAAGTTAATTTTGTATTCAGCTACTTTGTGAAAGTGTTTTTCAGCTGGAAGAGTTCTATGGTGGAAGTTTTAGGGCACTTTAAGTACGTCATATAATCTGCAAATAAAGGTTTGTATCCTCTTGATCTCCTTCAGTTGTCCTATTGCTCTAGCAAAGATTTCAAGAACTATGTTGAATAAGTATGGAGATAATGAACAACCTTGTCAGGTCTGGATTATAGTGAAATTGCTTTAAGCTACTCTCCATTTAAGTTGATAATGGCTATTGGCTTACTCTAAACTGCCTTTATTATAGTGAGGTACATCCCTTATGTCCCTCATCTCTCCAGGACTTTTATGGTGAAAGTGTGTTGATTTTGTCAAAGGCATTTTCTGCATCTAAGAAGATGATCATGTAGGTTTTTTTCTTCCAGTTGTTTATATGGTGAATTATAGTTATTGATTTTCATATATTCAACCATCCCTCCTATGCTGAATGAAGCCTACATGATCATGGTGGATGAATATTTTTAACATGTCCTTGGATTTGATACTTTATTTTAAAATTGCATGTATGTTCATCAGAGAGATTGGTGTGTACTTATCTTTCTTTGTTGGGTCTTTATGTCATTTGGATTCCAAAGTAACTGTGACCTCATCCAATGTTTTTCTGTTTTGGTTTTATGGAATAACTTGAAGAGTATTTGCATTAAATCTTGTTTTAAAATAGTAAAATTCTGTGGTAAATCCACCTGGCCCTGTGTTCTTTTTGCTTGGAAGACTTCTAATAACTGCTTCTATTTCACTAGGAGACATATGTCTGTTAAATTGCTTATTTCATCAACATTTAAATTTGGCAAGTAGCATATATTGAGAACTTTTTCCATTTATTTTAGATCTTCCATTATGATGACGTACAGGTTTTTTATTTTATTTTGTTTTTACATATACATTTATATTATTAAACATACATATACAGTAAACTACTTACAGCAAGAAGACCCATGAAAGAATCAGGAATTATAGAAATGTTACCTTCACAGTGTTTTGGTTATTTGTATTTGGCAGCCTAGAAGAAAACATTTTTCCTCTCTTGGTACATCTAAAATTCTGAACGTAAATCAATATCTATCAAATCTTGTCATTATCAACTTAAAACATCTATCTAGATCTAAAAACACCTTAGCACCTATACACCTAAGCTTAATTATTATAGTTTTTAACATATGTTATTATGATTCTCTAGATTTCCTCAGTGTTTGTTGTTAATTTTCCCTTTTCATTTCTAATTTTGTTAACTTGGATACTGCCTTTATGCATTTTAGTTAGTTTGGCTAAGGGTTTGTTGATATTATTGACATTCTCAAAAGCAAAATCAACTCTTTGTTTCACTGATTCTTTAAATTGTTCTTTGTTTCTGATTTTATTTATTTATCAGCCTTCAGTTGGATGATTTTCCCCCAGCTATTCCTTTTGATTCCTTCTTTTAGCTCTAGGGCAGTGGTTCTCAAGTTTCTTAAATCTGCAACAACTCAAAACTGTCCCTCATGTTGTGGTGACCCTCAACTATTAAGTTATTTTATTGATATTTATTGACATTTTGATACTGTTATAAATCTTAATGTAAATATGTGACATGCAGAATATCTGATATGTGAGCCCCCCAAAGAGGTCATGAATCACATGTTGAAAATCACTGTTCTAAAGCTCTCAGATAAACTGTAAAGTTGCTAGTATAGGTTCTCTCTAGTTTTACTATGTAAGTACTTAGTGCTATGAACATCCCTCTTGGATCCATGTTCCTTGTGACCCTTAAGTTTGCATAGGTTTCTAATTCATTTTCATTCAATTCTAAGAAGTTCTTAATTCCTTTCTTTTCTTGTTTTTTAACCATTTTTTCCTTCAGTACCAAGCTGTCTCCTTTCCATGAGTTTGGAAGCTTTCTGTTGTTTCTATTCAGGTTGATATCAAGCTTTCATCTGTGGTTGTGAGATAAGACATGGTGTAATTTAATTTTCTTCTACTGTTTTGACTTCCTTTGTGTTGTAGGAAGTGATCAATATTGGGAAAAACTTGAAGAGGTGCAGAGAAGAAGATACATTCTTTTATGTTTTGGTGAAATATTCTGTAAATATTTATTAAGACCACTTGGTGTATAATGCCTGTGGCTCTAACATTTCTCCATTTCGTTTTTGTCTGGATGATCTGTCTGCTAGTGTTAGTTGAGTATTGACATCTTTCACTATTAGTATATGAGGTTCGATATGTGATGTAAGCCATAGTAGTTTTTCTTAGGTGCCCTTGTGTTTGGGGCATATATGTTAAGAATTGAAATGTCATCATGGTGATTTTTTTCTTTGATGAGTGTGTAGTGCCCTTCCTTATCTCTTCTGCTTAGTTTTGTCTTATAGTCTAATTTTTTAGATATTAAAATGGCTATACAAACTTGTTTGCTTCTTAGGTCCATTGATTTGGAATGCCTTTTTCTACCCTTTACCCTAAGATAATGTCTCGCCTTGATCCTCAACTATGTTTCCTGGATGGAGAACAAGGCTAGATCATGTTCTTCTATCCATTCTGCTGGTCTGTGTCTTTTTATCGGGGAATTAAGACCATTGATGTTGAGAGAGACTAATGACAAATGATTGTTGACTCCTGTTATTTTGCTGCTGGTGGTGGTGGTGTTTTTTGTTGTTGTGTTGGTGGTGGTAGTGTGTATATGTGTGTATGTGTGTGTGTGTTTCTATTCTTTTGATTGTGCTGGTCTGAGATTATTTAACCCCTGTCTCTTCACAGTTGAATTTAACCTCTTTAGGTTAGAATTTTCCTTTAGCCCTTTCTGTAAGACTGGATTTACAAATAAATACTTAAATTTGAATTTATCATAGAATATCTTATCCTGTCCACCTGTAATAATTGAAATTTTTTGCTGGGTAGAATCATCTGGATTGGTATCTGTGATTTCTTAGAGCCTGCAGCACTGATATGCAAGGCCCCTCTGGCCTTTAGAGTCTCACATGCCCAATATGAGGCCACCTGCTATGCTCTTCCTTTCACCTTTGAGTGCATTCCCAAGTGAACACAAAGATCTTCCCTTAAGTCATCTCCCCATTGTCCCAGCCTCCATCCCCAGCAGATGTCCCATGTGAATACAAGAGCTGAACAGAACAGGGAAAGAGGTAAGCCAACTGAAGACCCTCACCACTCCATCCTCCCCTCCAAATCCAATACCTCAGTCTCATCCCTACCTCTGCAACTGAAAGTTGCTGTAGCCTTCCTTATCTCGGCTGCCTACATCTCCTGTGCCTCCCACCTCTATACCTCCCCCCTCAAACTCATTGCTTTACCCCAGCCTCCCACTCTTCAAACTTTTTCCCAGCAGACATCAATGGCTTTCAAGCCAGCCACTATATCCAAAACAGCAAGCTCAGGTTTGCTGAGAGATCCTGTTTAAAAACACAATAAAGAAGGTAATAAAGCAGTGAACAGACTGATATCATCTTAGGATCTCTTAGACCAAATTTCCAGTACAAAAGAGACGTATTTGCCCCAGAGAGACGGAGGGCAGGGAAAGAGACAAAGAGAGGAGCTGGAGGACAAGGGAAGGGTGGAAGGGATCGGGGAGAGGGGACAGGAATAATTGTCCTGGAGGGCAAAGTACTTCCTATGGGTAGAGAGGAGACAGACATGTCCCATTGGCAAATGGCAGTTTATAAAGGTAAAGGTATTAGAATGAGATGTTTAATTTTAATTGGAAATGTTAATTAGGGAGTATTGATTCCTGGACTTCAATACTGTGATAACTGGGCTTTGGTAGATAGCCTCAGCCAGAGGAAGTGGCCAAATATGGGCCTTGGGGGCTAGCTTTGGGACTGTAATCTATCAATTTTAGCAAGTCAAAGACAACTGGGGAAAAGAGCAAGGCCTGCCAGAACCAGTCACAAGTTAGCTAAGGTACCTCCAAGCAGAGGTTCTCAACCTTCTTCATGTTGTGCTGACCATCCCCCAACCATTAAATTATTAATTGTTATTTTATAAGTATAATTTTGTTATTGTTACCAAGTAAAGTCAGAGACTTAACTTTGAATTCTGGCCACCACATGAATGCCAGTTGGTGAGCACACTTGCATAATCACATATACATACACACACACATACAAAATCAGAGACAGAGAAAGATCCATAAACAAATAATGTGTATGGATCAGAAACTAAAGTTATGTAGACACCGTTAGTCAGTTTGATCTTGATTTATGAAAATCTGCTTACCACAGGGAAAACATAATCAGTATATTTCCTACAAAATTGATTCATTTTCTATTTAATTAAAATTGATCCAGAAACCAATTATGAGAGAAAGTCTCAAATTTACACTGTTTTAGAAAAAAATATAAACATGGCAAAGTACATAGGAAAAATAGAACATGATGAGATAATCCTAAATTCAGTGTTGGACCTAAATTAAATTCAAATGAAATAGAATGCCATTTCTGATACCAATAAACACATGCTGTAGAAAAAACGCCAAAACAAGAGCAAAGAAAGACAGAAACTGTCTTATCAACATAATGAAATGAGATATTTAATGAATATGGAAAACTTTAGATACTTCCTAAGAGGTAATACTATACACACATGGTGACTTTGTGTTAATGTGGTAGTTGTAAGATTGGATATAAATGGAAATCTACTAAGGAAGGGGGAATGCTAGTACTACTGAAAGACATTGGTTTTTGTAAAGAATTAGTGGGCAGAGAAAAAGGAAATCTTTTTTGCACTTCTGCCTGAATAATGTGTTACCAGGATCTTTATGGATTAAAAGGCAAGAACCTAAGTTAGTGCATTTGAAATAAAAAGGAAATCTGCCGCATAACACAAGGAAGTACTGAAACAGATCAGAATATTATAAGATATGTCTCCCTTTTCCCTGTTTCTTCCTGTAAGCTTGGTCTATTTTCCAAAGCTACACATAGTCCCATATTGGGAAAACACAGTCTTTAGAATCCTGGTTCAGCAACATAAGTAGAAAAAAGAAAATTCACTCTTCCCTCAGATACAAGATGTCCCCAAGAAAGATTTCTGAATAGGAATCTGGGTACATAATCACTTGTGTGAGAAAGGATGCCTGACTTTGGCTTTTTTACAGAAGCATCTCCTCTCAATGGACACAGTTGTCAAGTGAGTAGGCTATGACATCTACATGAATCTGCAAGCCCATCCCTATAGTCCTAGTTAATCATAGTTAATTGTAAAATTCTCTGTACTGACATTCACATAATACAATAAACTTTTTCTATCCAAAAACTAATGCCCATATCAATCTGGTGTATTCCTCCAGATAAAATTGTCAAGCTTTATCAAATGTTAGGTTTTTAGCTGTTACTGAATGTTTACATGCTTTTACCTACATACCCAAGAGATTAATTGGCATCTGAGCTTATTAGGTACAAATTGCCAAGGAATGCTACTGAGCGTGCACTTGATGGACATTTGAGTCACCTAATTACCAACAGCACAACGAGAAAAGCAATTTGTAAATAATTAAGCATAGTATAAATCATTCTAAATAAGAGCAAAGGTCCAAGAAAATTTAGTTCTGTTCCCACATGTGAATTACATGGGGATTTTATTGTTTCCACAGTTAACAGAAACACTGGTAAAGAGAAGTTAAGGCTGGAAAAAGCATCTTGAGAACTATCAACTAGACTTTTTTAATGGCATTACTTAGAGTAATATAGAATTAACAAGTTATAAAACTTCAGCAGGAGATGACAGGGTAAGAAGACAAGGTTACAGAGACTAGACTCATTTTCACCTCACAAAATCAAGAGCTGGACAGACCTGCCTGAACCAAACATATCCAGACTATGATCAACAGGTAAGAAGCTCCTTTTAAGGAAGACATAGACTGAGCAAATCTCCTCAATAACTATGATTGCTTGCTGCTTCCTACCACTTCTAAAATTACACTCAAAAGGAAGGAATCCCAAGTGGATTTAAGATATCTTAAGATTCCACTGAGAGTGGAGGAGAAGCAGAAAGTAGTTTAGAGAGATAAGACAAAGTGCTGCAAAGGGAAACACCTCTAGAAGAAAACCCCTGGGATTCTGAACATGCCTCTTGGATCTACTGCAAAATACCATCAAGCTGAGCAAAGCACTACAGGAGGACTCAGTCACCTAAACCGTTATCAGAGTTCCCAAGGGAGCAGGAGACACTAGAAAGACAGCTAGTGACAGTGAAGAAATTCTGTTTGTAACAGCATGGGTCTTAAATGTTTCCCAAGCTCACTTGATAAAGGCTTGAAACTCAACTTGGTGCTCTTTCCAACTGGTGGACCTTTAAGAGGAGCTTCTGGGATATGGTAAGAGGTCTTTCAGTTGTTGAAGCCTGACCCTAAAGGTGACTGCGTGAACTTGACATTGTCCTTGTGCTCTGTACTTTCTGGATGTCATGTAGATAGCAATTCTACCTCTTTTTTTTTTCCTCCTTTATTAATTTATTCTTGTTACATCTCAATGGTTATCCCATCCCTTGTATCCTCCCATTCTTCCCTCCCTCCCAATTTCCCCTTATTCCCCTCCCCTATGACTGTTCCTGAGGTTGATTACCTCCCCCTCTATATGCTCATAGGGTATCAAGTCTCTTCTTGGTAACTTGCTGTCCTTCCTCTGATTGCCACCAGGTCTCCCCGTCCAGGGGACATGGTCAAAGGTGAGGCACCAGAGTATGTGAGAAAGTCATATCCCACTCTCCACTCTACTGTGGGGAGTGTTCTGTCCATTGGCTAGATCTGGGTAGGGGCTTAAGGTTTACCGCCTGTATTGTCCTTGGCTGGTGCCTTAGTTTGAGCGGGACCCCTGGGCCCAAATCTGCCTATCATAATGTTCTACTTGTAGGCTTCTAGGACCCTCTGGATCCTTCTACTTTGCCTTTCTCCCATGATTCTCTCATCTAGAGTCCCACTAGAATGTTCTCTCCTCTGTCTCAGTTTCCTGGTAAGTGAAGGCTTTTGTGGGACATGCCCCTTGGGCTAATATGCAGATATAAGTGAGTATATACCATTTGAGTCTTTCTGCTTCTGGGTTAACTCACTCATTATGATCATTTCTAGCTCAATCCATTTATCCACAAATTTCGGGAATTCCTTGTTTTTAATAGCTGAGTAGTATTCCATAGTGTATATGTACCACAGTTTCTTTATCCATTCTTCTATTGAGGGGCACTTAGGCTGTTTCCATGATCTGGCTATTATGAATAAGGCTGCTATGAACATGGTTGAGCAAATTTTCTTGCTGTGTGCTGGAGCATCTTCTGGGTATATTCCAAGGAGTGGAATAGCTGGGTCTTGAGGAAGCCCTATTCCCATTTTTCTGAGATAGCACCAGATAGATTTCCAAAGTGGTTGTACTAGTTTGCATTCCCACCAGCAATGAAGGAGTGTTCCTCTCTCCCCACATCCTCGCCAGCATGTGGTGTCGCTTGAATTTTTGATCTTAGCCATTCTGATGGGTGTAAGATGGAATCTCAGCGTTGTTTTGATTTGCATTTCCCTGATGATTAAGGAGGTTGAGCATTTCTTTAAATGTTTCTCAGCCATTTGATATTATTAACTCTTCCTGAGGTGCTTCCCTTCCACAGGCCCGGTGCAAGAGAGCTAACTCACCACTTGATAAAACCATAGACATAGTGAACCAAAGCAAATATTTTCTCCCTATAAGTTATCTCAAGTATATATTAAAGAACAGAAAAGCCAAGTAAAACAAGGCAAAGATATGCATTTAGTATATCAGTTTAGTATATAATCCAACAACTGAGGTATTCCCAAATCTATGTAGATTCATATAACAAAACTTCATAAATCAGCCATGAATCACAGTTGCTTGTGTTTAAAAACAAAAGAAAAAAGGAAGGGAGAATGAAAGAGAATATAAAGGAAGAAACAAAGAAACAAAGATGAATACCTAAGATACCTAACAAGGCCATTCAGCTCCGAATCATATATTACTAGAACCATGAAAATGAATGCAAAATTAATGCTTCTATTGTCAATGTTTTCTTGTTGTTCTTTAGAGACCAGACTTTGTTTTCGAGGCTCAGAATGACACTCAGTTTGCTACGTAGTCAACGCTATCTCACAGTCCTTAAACCTTAGTTTCCAAAAGCTGGGATTATAGGAATATTCCACTACATCCAGCTTCAAAAATAAATTTCAATGAAAATAAAAGAACATGAATAAGAGCAGACCTATAAAATAAATGTCAGGGGTTATAAAAATATCAAACACAAAGCTACATTTTAAAAGACATATAATTATATATATATTTTAAAGTAGGTAAGATTGGGCTCAGGAGATTGCTAAATTGTTAAGAGCACTTTATCCCATTCCAAAGGACCTGAGTTTGGTTACTTTTTGTTGTTTTTGTTTTTGGTTTTTTTTTTTTATAAATCTCAAATGTTAGATCTTACCAATAAAGAATCATGACGCATGGAGCCAGATGCTGGGGTGAAAGTCTGCTAGCTCAAAGAGGCAGAGAAAGTGGCCAGATGACCTTCTTCCTCAGCCCACATGCCAAAAGCACACCCATTTCCCTATTCCATATCAATAAATAAACAAACAAACAAACAAACAAAAACCCTGTCAAACTGAATGTTCCTCCCTTCTGCTTCCTGTGCATCATCTATCTGTCCTCCTAACTTCCTCCTACTCTCTCTGGTGTTTTTCCTGTGTTCACTCCTTGCCAACTGGTTATTTGTTTCACCGCTTGACCTAGGATTAATCCTATTTTATCCTGCTTTCAATACATAAGCAGAATGCTCTTGGACTCTAGGTATGTGCCAGGGCTGAGACACACCACAACCAGAAATAGGTTTTTCCAGTAAATAATACAGTCTCCAGGTTCACAGTGTGAGCAAATATCCTGAAACAAACTATATCTGGGTTGGATGGCTCACAATGGCCTAAAGTTCCAGCTCCAGGGGATTCAGTGCTCCCACTGGCATCTCCAGGCACTGCACTCATATGTACATACTCACAGAAGACACATACATATAACTATAAAAAAGTAAATCTTTCCAAAAATGTAGAAAAGATTTAAATGAAATTACAACATAAATTTAGTATATGGCATAAGAAACGTACCAATTGCATTAAGAAATGTTCATTGAAATTAAGATTCAAGCCTATAAAAGTACTAAACTGAAATATCATATTCCTTAATTGCTGTGGCAATTCTATATTTGTATGCCAGCTTAGAAGTTTATTAGGTGAATATTTTGTGAGAAGATAGAGACAGTATTTTCTCTGCATTTACCTATCAAATGGATGGGCTGTATGTATTTTGAACTTAACCTTTGTGCCCAGAAAACTACAAAAATAAATAAATAAATAAATAAGAAACAGATAATTTTGCTCCCTCCCTGAGAATACTAAGTAAATATAGGTTATCAAGGAAAAAAAAGTGTTTAAATAAATATTAAATCCAGTTATTCATTTTCTGTCTCTAGATTTTAAATGTGTTTTCCAAGCAATATCTAGAGACATTTCCTTACATCCAATCTATGAATCCAGTTTGCTCTCAGATGATAGCGTCATCCTGGGTAGGCTACAAATAGGTACACCTTCTAAATTGTTTTAGAACTACATTATAGTGTTTGTGCTTCAAGCATAAGCCTTGTCTCACTATTTTGAGTGGCAATGACCTGGTGCAAAATGCCTAAAGAATTTCACAAAGAGCCTTTGAGGATACAGGGGATATGATAAACACCTCAAAGCAAGAATTTCATGTGGTAACGGAGAGGTCAACATAATATAATAGACAAAAAAGAAAGGAAAAAAGAGATAAAAATTATGGATTTGAAATAATGTTTATATGAAATATATAAATTTTCAAAAGACAGAAAAAGTAAATGAAGAAAAGACAGAAATGTTAATAATTTTAAAGCAAAAATGAGCAAGAACAAGCATTAATTTTATAATTTAAAATGCATTCCATTTAACACAGCAATATACTACTTTCAAAAAAATCTATGTCTATACTGATAGACAAAAGGAACCCTGTTTTTAATCAGAGAGACCTTTCTGTACAATAAACACTGATGAGTACAGAACTCGGGCTCCCCAAGATGCAGAAAGCAAGCAATGAGTAAGTTCCTAGCATTAAACACGTTTACTTATAGCATGCTGTCTAAGGTTCAATGAACATTTCAGACATGGAGGCAGAAAATACATATGGGTCGGAAAACAAAATGAAGGGTTGTGAACACTCTTCAGTTCTTTAGACATGCTACAATCACTGTGCTACACGCTCTACCATCATAGACTCACAGCAAATACAGGTATGGGGGCTGGGCCCATACAAAAAGTAGCCCCATCAAGAGTCAATACAAGAAAGGAGAGGGTCTCACAAGAAGACCCCTTACATATCAACTATTACCTATTGTGGGAGTTTGAATAAAAATGACCCCATAGACTCATATGCTTGCAAGTTTAGCCCCCAGCTGATGAACTATTTGAAGGAGGTTAAAAGGGATAACCTTGTTGGAGAAGGTATATAATTGCAAGTGAGCTTTGAGGCCTCAAATGTCCAAAACATGCCTAGTCTCTCTCTGTCTCTGTCTCTGTCCCTGTCTCTCTCTCTCTCTCTCTCTCTCTCTCTCTCTCTCTCTCTCTCTCTCTCTCTCTCTCTCTCTCTCTCTCTCTCTCTCTGCCCACTGTCTGGAACCAGTAGGTAGATCTCAGCTTCTTCTCCACCACCATGCTGGCCTGCCTATCTACCTGTCTTCCATGCTCTGCTACGTGATGGTGATGGACTAACTTATACTCTAAAGCAGTAAGCAAACTCCCAACTAAATGTGTTCTTTTCAAAGGAGCTGGCTTAGTCATGGTGCTTCTTTACAGCAGAAGACAAATAACTAACATAGATTTCCATAGATTTTTTAAAAGAGGAAAAAAACTGGTTTTACATCTACATCCACCACTGAGCCTACCAGCTCCAACCAATAGCTCTAAACCCTCATCACACGGAAGTACAGAACTCAATTGGATGGTTCACAAAGCAAAATAAACAGACATGAACTCTAGGGAAGACATTTGTAGAAAAGGTGTATGGGAATAGGAATCTAGGGAGGATGGAGGTGAGAGCAGTCAGTATGCAATGTCTGTGTGTGTGTGTGTGTGTGTGTGTGTGTGTGTGTGTGTGACATTGTAAAAAAAAAGTAAAATTTTCTTAATTTAAAAATAACATAACATACACTGTGTGTAGTGATACATAACTATTTATTTATTTATTTAATGTATATAACTGCTTTATACCTGAAGGCCAGAAGAGGGCACCAAATCTCATTATAGATGGTTGTGAGCCACCATATGGTTGCTGAGAATTGAACTCAGGACCTCTGGAAGAGCAGGTGGTGCTCTTAACCTCTGAGCCATCTCTTCAGCCCATGATACATAACTATCAACACCTTGGTGTCTAAGGAAAGAAGATTGTGATCACCAAACCACCTTATACTATACAGTCCAAAGGAAGAGAGAAAGAGGAAGAGGAAGAAATAAGTAATGACAGTAGTCCCGAGCATGGATATTAATGCTACAGTAGTTTCCAAGATTCATGTGGAAATCCTTTAAGGGAATATAATAAAGAGAGTGTAGACGGAACACTTGACGATGGAAATTTCTTTTTGAACAAGTGTGAGATATGAACCCTCAGGTTGAGGAAACTTTTATTAAGTAGCAGCACATAAATACAATGCACTGGATTTCACACATATCATCAGGAAACTTCCAAACAACAAAGATACTGTAAACCCTGAAAACCCAGAAAATGTTGGTCTCAGGGTCTCAGGAAATAATTGAACACACGGCAAAGTTAAGTAATTTTTAGAAATCTGCCAGGAGAAGAAAGATTAGATCTTAGAAATATTTGGTACTTCTTCTGATGTCTTTGAACCATGGAGATAATAGACAAGAGCTCAAAATATGTAAGTCAATGAATAAATTTTACAGGTGTGATTGCATGTCATTTGCAAATTAATCTGTAGAGTTAATGAAATGTCAATCTAAAAAAATAAAGACATTTCTCTGCTTTTGATAAGGCTTTTAAGAAGAATGACACTGAAGTTGAAGGGAGACAAATTAAGAAGACAATGGGTATTAACAGGAGTAGGCAGTGGCAAGGGAGCAATAATTTTCATAATATAAAATTATGAAAATGTCATGAGGAAGCCACTTACTATATAATTAATATATACTAATAATACTGAAAATCTGTGGAAAATGAGGGTCAAATATTACCAAGATATTTCTGAAGACCCAGGATTATTATGTGCCACACCAAGTTCACCAGAGGAAGCTTCATGAGGCAAAATCATTGCCTAGTGTTATGAGTTACAAATCTAAGCAGGAACATAGGAAAATCTACATAAAGAATCTGGAAATATGTCTTCAAGTAATCTCAAATTCATAAATATTTGCTAGAAAAAATATTCAACACAACACTATTTAAGCAAAAACATAGAATCCAATTAATTATTCTCCATGTAAACACATTTTAACATGTTTCTACCATGGGTTCCTATTGGTGTTTGAGACATGGCAGTTAAAATAGGTGATGCTTCTGGTCACTGCTATCTTACATGTGGGTATTGGGAGATGGATAACAAACAAACATACACAGAAATCATGCAATAAGCAATGAAAAGGGAGGATAGTGTCCTACAGAATATAGTTAAAATGATATCTTGGAGAAATTTTAACTTATTATTCCAAAATGTGCGTGTGTGTCTGTGTATGTGTATGTGTGTGTGCATGTGTGTGTGTGTGTGTGTATGTGTGTGTGTGCATGTGTGTATGTGCGTGTGTGTGCGTGTGTGTATTATCTGTACTTCAACCAAATTCCCCTCTGCAGTATCCTTGCTTTTCCTCTTCCTATTTCCATAAGCCATCTTCTTCCCAACAAGCTGCACCACCACCGCTCCTATGTTCACACCTTTTGTGTGACCCGTTACATTTAATTAGAGTTGCCTACATGAGCACAGGAAAGGGGGTTATTATCTTTAAAAAGAGATCAAGCAATTGGCTACAGCCCTGATGAATATGATTTCCCTCCTCCAGAAATCATTAACTGCATATAACACCTGAAGGAAAGGCGAAGACTGGGCTTCTTCTCTGTCCATAAAAGAATGCTAGTAGGCTCTGTTTTGTGTGGTCCTGTATAGGGAAGTACCACTGTGAGTTCATGGGTTCACAGGAGCAAAGGTGTGAGCTGTGCTCTGTTGGTAGCAGTTAGAATAATGTAGTATTGTATTTCTTAATGGCGGACTGCATACTCAGCGAGCATTGAGATGAAAAAACCAAGTTACTTATTGTCTTGTTACCATGGAGAGTCGTCTCTGAAACCAGTATTCTCATTCTGGTCTACTTAAATGTTGCTCATTTTCCCTTTTATTGAAAGCAGATTTTTTTTATCGCATAATCTGTTCTGACTAGAGTTTTCCCTGCCTATAGGCCTTCCAGTTTTTCCTTATATCATCTCCCATCTGGATCCATCCTCTTTCTAGCTCTCATTAGAAACAAACACGTTTCTAAGGAACAATACTTAAATAAAATACAATAAAAATAAACAAAGACTAACACATCAGAATATGATTAAACAAACAAAGAGAAGGAAAGGAGCCTAAGAGAAGGCACAAAACTAGGGACCAACTTATTTGCACCCTCAAGAATTACAAAAAAACCACTAAACTAGAAGCCAAAATAAAGATGCATATATATACATATATATGCATATATAAATACATATATATGCATATATACACATAGATGCATATATAGAGATGCATATATACAAAGATAATATATGTGTACATGTATGTGCCTGTGTGTGTGTATGCATGTGTGTGTGTATGCATGTGTGTGTGTGTGTGTGTGTGTGTTCAGTTGTGAGAGAACATTCAATACCAGATTATTGTGTAGCTGCTAATTTCATTTCCCTTCTATCCATTTGATCAGAAAATCTAAAGCGTCTTAGAACAGTAAGATTTTGAAAATCTTTAAGTATATAATTTATTAAGATGTCCAAAGAATACTTGTAGTTACTTTGTAATATAAAAATATATTTTATGCTCATATAATTTTATTTTCTGTAAATGTTACCATAACATAATCTAATATATGCATATATGATATTTTCCTATTACTGTGGAAAAGGATATATCCAAATCAGCTTAAGGAAGGAAATATATATTTCAGTTTATAGCTCAAGGGGAAGATCATGGAATCAGGGCAGAAAATGTGGTGGCTGCACTAGGAGGCTGCTAGTCACAGTTAATCCATAACCAGGAAGCAGAGTGTCATGACTGGTGATGTTTAACTGCTTTTATTCTTTTTATTCCATCATGGCACTCAGCCTACAAGATGGTGCCACCCATATTAGAGTGGGTTTTCTAAACTCAATTAACTTAATCTAGATAATCTCTCACAGACTTGTCCAGGGATTTTATTTTTTTTAATGGATATGTTAAAGTCTATCAAGTTGACAATCAAGATTAACTATCCCATCCAGTCAGGCAAACAATTTTTTTTTGTTTTTTGTTTTTGTTTTGTTTTGTTGTTGTTGTTGTTTTGTTTTTTTGTGTGTTTTTTTGGAAACAAGCTTTCGAATGTGAATATAGTGTTATATACATTTAAGTGTGGCGATGCTAGTTAAATTCCTTATTTCTTTATTCCTTTTTTTCCCACTGATTAAAAAAAAAATCCTTTCTGGAAATACATTTAGTTTTTTTCTTTCTTTTTGTGATTTTTTATTGACAAACAAAAAAAAAAACTCTTGTCACAGAAGCTGTAGTGCATCACACAGTATAGCCCTTTGTCTATATATGTTTACTTTCAAATGTTCATTGCTATGAGTCATAGGTCTGATTGGAGGCCTACACTATTGCTACTGGATCCTCACTGGGACTGCTGTCAGTTATTGCTGTGTCAAAGAAATTCTTAATACTTGATTCTGTAGGTCTGGCCCCTTCATGTGTTCCAGCAGGTCATACATGGGGTAGGTGTTGGGGTGAGGTTCACTCAGAGCCCTGGATCAGGTCCCACTCCCTGTCCTCAGGGAAGGGCCCACTCTTTCGCTCCCATGTCATCATGGAAGGGCTTTTACTTATTTTTCAATTTCAACTCCATCTGCTTTCTTTGTCCTAAATGTTTTCTTTGCTTCTTGTACCCAATACATGCACCATACCTACAGTAACTGGGAATGGGAGCATTACAGGTCACAGAAATAGAATCCAAAGGTTCTAAAGTAAGCTAATTAAAGAACAGTTCATATTTCATATACAGAGTCTGAGAATTTATATACATAGGAAACTCTCTCATATCCATTGTAAATTCTCAAATGTGCCAGCTTTCATGGTTCCTAGATTCTGCTAAAATTTGTGAAATAATAAGTAATTTTCAAGCAATTCTGGTTCTTTGATTCTTTGACTACATTTTTGTTGAATCCCAGCTGCAGGTTTCACTACAATACACAAACTAAAAGTGAATTTTGCATGTAATTAATGAATGCTACAACCTTATTCACTCTCACACACATAGTAGCTACTCTCCTAATAGTCATAAAACTAAATGTTATTAGAGCAAAATATATTGTCAATTGATATCCTGTGGCATCACCTAGTTTGTCTTTAATGCCAATCAACAGAAAGTACCTGCTCTAAGTTTCATTCTTCCCTGATTCCATTATGGGTGGTATAAAACAAGCATTTCTAATCATAGGCTTTCCTATCTAATAGAGAATAAGCAAGGTGGTACAACTTGGGACAATGTGACATTAGTAGAACTCAAATAATGTTGATATTTCTAGTGCTGAGAACTTACCTGAGAGCCACAGAACTATTGAGACATCAGTGACTACATAGGAAAATCTCAACTTTCTCTACAACAGAATGCTTTCCTTTCTAAAACTCCAAGCTGATATGACATTTTCTTCATTAGTAAATACTGTGTTCACATTTCAAATCTTTTTGTTTGGCATGGAGTAAACTACGCCTTTTCCTTTCTTTTTATAGAAGTTAATGTTGATATTGAATGGGGTGTAATTTGAAATGGTGAAGGCTGATAGAATTTAGAAAGAGGTCCTGGAGAAGCAGGTAGAAGCTAAATCTAGACTCCATTGGAAATTGGACTATGGAAAGCCTTGACACCTGTCACTTCACTTTTGTACCAGGATTAATGTGGAGCCATATAAGGATTGCCATGTTTTTATGGAGAAGACGTCAACACACAGCCTATGATTATAAAATGATGCTTTTGTTTCAAAGTTAGTGTGCAACTGGAGGCTTTTGATGGAGAGACTGTCAGAAATTAAGCAAGTCTACCTAGGGAAGATGGTGAAAATTTGTATTCAAGAAATATTGGACATAATTGAAAAAAATTGTAAACTGTGTAGTTGACAAATGATCATAAAAAATAGATATGATATATAAAGGATATAAAGAAAAATTACAAATGAATCTTTATTTGTGAATGAACAGAATGAAAGAAAAGAAAAGCATTAAGATGAAGATGGGAAATGAAGTTTGTGAATGCATCTACAACAGAGATTTGGGGATACTAAGAGAAAATTTCAGTGGAAATGGAACACACATATGAGCTCAGAGAAGGCATCTGAGCTTACAATTCAACAAAAGGCCATCAGCCTGAGGAGTTTCAAATGTGCTCTATCCTGGGAGAAGATGTGTTTGTAGCACAAAGAAGAGAGAGAAGGGGAAAATTCAGAGTATTGACACCATGTAAAGTTTCTCTAGACAAATGGAATGAGTAATGGTGTTAATCGCTGCTTAGGTGGCACAGGAGATGAGACCTGGAAATGAGCCGTCACAGAAATTAAAGATCTAGATGCCTTTGATGACCTAAACCAGAGGTCCTGTACTAGTTGAGGAGACAACAGTTGCAGCTAATGTCAGAAGAAAGGTTAATTGAGGAGATGAAAAATAAAGCCCACAAGGCTAGATAACTGTATTGTGTCTGTGAAAAATGCAAAGTGTCTACAGAGGCAGCGTAAGAAGGAAAGAAGTTCTGGTAACCATGTTTTCACCGCAGCAAGGAAGAACTAAGCATCGAATAGCACCAAACTTATATGTTTAGATATTAGCTACTTTTGGTTGCCAATAACAAAACAGTTAAAGAAAGATCAATATAGGTTAGCTTATATTTAAGAAAGACAGTGTACCAAAGCAGAACTTTGGGATCACAGACATTGAGAAGAATGAGAGAAAGGCATTGGTCAGGGACCATCTGAGTGGTACAGCCCAATAGATATGTCTAGTACCTTTGTTTACAGTATTATGGCATTTGTGGTCTTATACCAGTTCCAAGTACATCATTTAATCCTAATACTCAAACTTCCAAAACAGCAGCACCATCTGTTTATAAAGTTCTCAACAAGTAATCATTTTCAGAGGACATTTAATATTAAAGCAAGAACATTTTGCACTGATTCTCCAAAATGCTCAAAGGAAGTCAATTCATCTCTACTAGTTAGATGCAGCACCATGAATTTTAACAGTTGCAACATTGTTAAATTACTCAAGGTCAAAACCTCCTTTGAGACTCAAGATAACTCTTAGATAAGCCCTGATTTTTAAAAAGTCTAAAACAAATTTTATACTTACTGTGGTAATAACTAACTAAGTCTTTTCCAAAAGGGAGAGATAAGAGACAGGAAATACAAAGTCAATCAGGGCAGACACTATTGAATTTTACAGATCATTGACTTGCAGCTCAGATGTGGAGTGTAACTACATAAGCTCCAACATCTTAATACAGTCCTTTTCCCATGGTTCTGTTCTTTGCTTGGTTGTACTCATTACCTATACCTATTGGTGAACTTTCTACATCCTTGACATCTGCAATATCCTGAGGTCTTCAATTAAGCTTAGGCTTAACTCTCACAGTTTCACACATAGTTTACTAAGGAGTGTCAACACAGATCTTGTAAATCATGACCACGATGCATTTTCTGATTGTTTTGGCCTTCCTTTGAAATCTACATGAAAGCTGCCCTGTCAAGGAAACTTGCAATATGCATGCCTGGAAAACTACCAACAAGCACATGGATGATCTCAACGTCTACTAACAACTCAAGCAGTAGTCACACACAATTGGACCATAAGATCTTATATGTCTGAACAATATAAATGTTTCCCTAAATGGCCCTGTGCAAATAGGGCATCCCAGTAGTACGGTATGTTTTAAGTAATGTCTTTCAAATGAATTTTATATTTAGAGCCTATGATAATTGGAATTTGGCCATTTTTAAGATGCCCATAGGCTATTTTTCTGTTGTTCCAATGCAAAAGACTTCACATCTATTTAATTGGCTAATGTCTTTAAAAAATAGACCTTTTCTTTACAAAACTTTTAATTATATTCTTTTCTGGTCAGATTGCATGTTTTTGAAATCTTCCTGCTCTGTTTTGTGGTGGTTTTTTTTTCCTTCCAATTTTCATTATTCACTTAGCCAAATGCAATTAAAAGTGAATATAGAGGCTAAATGCTATACTGTTTGGAAGTTTCCTCCATCATATTAATTAACCCACTACTTTTTGTGTGTCTTTCTGGTCTCTGTATATGTATATATTTATGATCATATTCACATGTATTTGGATACATGTTGGGGTGCAGCTAGAGGCCAGGGGTTGACAGCAGGTGTCTTCTTTACTCTCTCTCTCTCTCTCTCTCTCTCTCTCTCTCTCTCTCTCTCTCTCTCTCTCTCTCTTTCTCTCTGTCTACTTTGTTACCAGGAGTCTATTTCAGAAGCTGAAACACACAAATTTGCCTTGTCTAGCTAGTCATCTCTCTCCTGGGATCCTGTTTTCCCTTCCCAACTCACCAGATTTTAGACAAGAGCCACACCTGCCTGCATGTTGTTGTGAATCCTGGGGGACTAAACTTCTTTCTTTGGTCCTCATGCTTACTTAGAATGTGTTTTATCCATTAAACACTCTCAAGCCTACAAACCCATTACTTTTAAATGCAGCATCATTTAACCTCTAAGAAAACTAACGAAATGCAGATAAGCTCTTTGCTAGGATACTACATGAAAAATCTCTAGTCCAGTCCCCAAAAGGCTCCTCCTTTCCACTGATACCCTGACACTGTAGAACCCTCACATTTTTATCTCCATTTCTGTTGACAGCACAGTATTCTATCTCGCACCAGAATCATTCATTAGCTTTGCTTACACTATTCTAGCACATTCCGAGTCTGATTTTTCAACTATGTTAATATTCCTCCCACAAACCAGTTCCTAACCCTTAAGAACCACAGTGTCAGTTAGTCACAGCAACAAACTCAATCCAAGTCTAATATTCTGTTGAGTAAATTTTGTTCTTCCTGAGTCAAAATACTTAACAGAAACATCTGGAAGTAATTATGAATTTTAGATGACAGTTTCATACTGTTCAGTCTTTGTGGAGGGGTACAGAGCGGAATGTCTCCCATCACGATGGTCAGAGAACAGAATGAGGCAGGAAGGGGTTGGACATGAGATTATTATAAGGATCCATTTCCACAGTCTTACTTCCTCCACTGAAGCCCTCCCTAAATTCCCTTCCAAAATCGTGCTACCCTATGGTGGCCAAGTCTTTGACATGTACATCACTTGGGAAATTTTCATATAAAATGTAAAAGTTAAGTAAACTACCTTTCTATAAAATTTCATTATGGTAAATTCTAGGGTTATTTTATTTAAAATGCTTTAAAAGTTATATAACAAATTTCAATTTAAAGCAAACTATTCATGTTTAATTATTACTGTGACCAAAAGGGACGTAATTTTACTTTTGTTGCTTAGTATGTTTTATACTCTTTAGTCTTTTACAATGGTTTCTGATTCTTAATTTTGTTTTACTTCCTAATAATTGTTGCATTTATTTCTAACCAACTATAATGTCTTTATTAACAATTATACTGAAAAAAAATTCTTACATCCAGTGCTTCTGTTGTTTAAACTCTTAGGACAGCATGGGGTAACAGAAAGAAAACAGAACATTAAAATACAAAGAGACAGAATAATATTTTGCTTTGATATTCATGTATTTTTTTGTGATTTTCACATCACCCAATCCCACTTCTCTCCCTGTCTTTTGTATCCACATTCTGCCCTTGCAACCTAATCCCCAAAATAGGATGGGATAGCCAAGAAACCAATCAAACAAACAAAGTATCTTGTGAAAGCTGTAGTATTCCAAAGTGGGTCCTACAGTATACTCTTTTCTCCATATGCATTTACTTGCAGAATTTCACTGATATAAGTCATTGGTCTGGATTAAGGCATCTGTCTTCTGCTACACTATCAACATTGAATCTTCACCAGGATTCCTCTTCGATATCCTGTGTTTTCCCTGTGTTGTGGAGATCCTAAAGCTTTGGATCTGCAGGACCAGCCATTTACACAGTTCATAGATGGGATAGATGTTGGGATGGGCCAACACAAAGCCCTGGTTCTGGTCTTGGGTGGTAGCTAAGTTGGTCAGCCTGGCAGATCTCTTGCACCCACACTACTAGGGAATGCTCTCCAGCACTGACCGAGCTAGCTCACCCAACACTGCAGCCTGCAAAGGGCAAGGATAGCACTCTTGCTCTCATGCCCTGCCAGGGCCGGGTCACCTGTCCCCACACTACCAAGCCAAGCTCTACCATGCTGCAGCCAGCGAATGACAAGGCCAGTTCTCTAACTCTCATGTCCTCATAGCCAGCTCTCCTGTCTGCCACAGGTGGAAAGGGATGGAGGTTAAAGCATCTTGCCCTTACCCAAACCACCCCACAGGGGATGAGGACCAGAGTTAGCTCTCTCAAGATCAGGCCCTTGAGTGTGGCTCCCCCTCTCCCCTGCCACCAGGAAGCACCTGTGCTTCCCAGGCCAGGTGCAAGGTATGTTCTCCTGAGTGCTGTCACAGGTAAAGAGCAGGGTCAGATTTCATGACCTTGTAGCCAGCTCTCCCTTGGCAATGATTTCAGCAACTTTGGGAATAAATGGCAATTCTCATATAAAAAAATAATTTGTAAACATGTGTCTAACACAACAGAGTAGAGATAATGCCACTAATTTCTACCAATATCAAATGTATTCTTACCTTCTAGGAAAATTAATAACAATATCAACAGCTAGCATTTCCTAAATATTTACTATATGCCAAAATTTGGGGATACCTTTGTTTATATCAATCCTTTTTCCAAGCAAATTATGAAGCGCGTTCTCTCTCTCTCTCTCTCTCTCTCTCTCTCTCTCTCTCTCTCTCTCTCTCTCTCTCTCTCTCTGTGTGTGTGTGTGTGTGTGTGTGTGTGTGTGTGTGAGTGTGTGTGTGTGTTTGTGTGTATGTTTGTATGTGGTTGTGTACTTCTATATATTACATGCGTAATAAGTAAACATAAAGTGTGTTTCTATGTTTTTTTCAAGAATCCTTGGTGTCATTTATTGATCCCTCCTCCCTCACTCTCTGAATTGGTTTCCCTTTTACCTTTCCAGTTACCCCCATCCATTCTTCCAATTCCTCCAGCAACTGTACTATTTTCTTAGTATATCCACTCCATGGATCTCCTTCTTTCACTTCCCATGCTTTCTGTTTACTTTCCTGGTTTCAGAGGTATCTCCAGTTTATAGCCACGCATTTAGGAGTCAGAACCAGGGAACCACAAATAAGAAAGAACACAGGCTATTTGGCTTTCTGCATCTGGATTACCTCTCACGGTACAGTATTTTAAACAGAGAATTATGACAAGATAATAATAAGATCTCTTGGACCCCCTTTTAGTGAATGTTTCTGAGTCTTGGGAACAAGCAGACACCAAGGAAGCATAGTTAAATTGAAACTTGATTGAGTATTGAGTTTTTCATTTTATTGTTGCAGTAAAATTCATGTCATGAATACCCTACTTATTCCTTCATATAAGGATGATCCTAATTAATCTGTTATTCAAAAGTCACAGTATTATATAAGTGCCTGCATTATTTCATGACATTGAATAAAGCTCAGAAGCAGGTTCCTGTGACCCAATTAAAACTTTTAACCTTTCCCTCAGCAGGAAGCTGCCTACCTGACTGTTTGAATGAAAGTGCATTAATGAAGCTGCAATGCAGTTGAATATATCGAAAGTGAGGAAGAATTTATTAGGAAGACAGCTATCATGGCTGTGCAGTATATGAGGCATAAAACTGCTGTGAGTAATGACAAGAGTGTAGTTTAGGCATGTAATGGGCAGCTGAGCTACAAAACGATAGCTTGGCGTTATATTATTTAGTAATAAAGTTCTCATAAAATTTGAAATACGAGGTGAAAAGATTAACATGGTTATACAAGTCATCTTTAATGTTCATAGCCAAGTTCTGCCTTTTAAAAAAGCAAACTGAATTTATGTCTGTGACAACATGCAAGTAAAAGCCCTAATTTATATGTTTCATGCAAATGACTGCAGACCTTTGGTTTACAGTCACCAAAGTAATGTACGGCAGCATTTGAAGTCGTTATATTAAGAGTGGATCAGGGCTGTAAGTCTACTTGTTAAGGGACTAGCATCTGTAGGTCATGTCACCCATCAGTGGACTGTGCAACCTGGGCATGGCTGACCCCAAATGTATGCACTAACATTTTTTATTTTGATTTTCTCCTTTAACTGGACATGGAAGTGTTGTTGTAAGTGTTGTTGTTTACTCTGTGTTGATACTTTAGTGGATTTCTCTTTTACATTTTCCCTGTGTTCCCTCCCTTTGTTTCCCTTGCTCCCTCCCACCCAGATGGGTGTGGCTCCGCTGTAAAGGATGAGTGTAGGTAGAGTTGTGACTCCTGAAATCTTAACAGACTGTTATCAGCTGGACAGCCTTGGCCAGATCACTAAAGGAGTTTTGATCATAGATTTTAGCTCTAAGAAAAATACCAATTTCATGAGATCACTACAACAATGGAAGATCTACTTTCTGGTGTGTAGCTAATCAGCGACTGTCCTAATTATTACTAATATATACTGGGTACTATCCAAATAAATTGAGGTAAAGCATACTCTGTCCCTCACCCGTTCGTATCTCAGTTGGAAAATATCTTATTTGGAAAATAAAGGTCTGCAGGTTATCTTGTATCTAATGAGGTATGTAATTACATTGACAGCCATTAGGACTTGACTCAAATGGCTTATAATAATTCCTCCCTTTTATGACTTCTCAGAAGTGGACATAAAATAGGCCTATAATCTGAAATGAAATTGAATTGTAAAAGAAAATAAGATAAATATTTGGAAAACAATTTTATTCTGAACTTGAAATATTTCCCATTTAAAGTCAATCACTTGGAAGATGGGAGCAATATTGTCATTTTAAGTAGGGTATTCACAGAGGATTTAGTGAGAAAACACACCTAGGCAATGACCTGAAAAAAACAAAAATAAAAGCCAAGTAAGATGTGAGGTGAAAGCAATTTAAGTAAAGTAATAACCTAATGCTAGTACAATAAGTGAAAATACTAATACTAAGGAAGAGAGTGATTGGTCAATGGGCTTTTTTCAACACAGGCCAGACAGTAAGGTGTGTGTGTGCACTATACATAAAAGTTTTAGAATGCAAAAAAAAAAAATTGATAAAAATTCACTTTTACCATGCACTAACAAGTGTATAAAAATATCAGTGATCAAATATTTCTCTGAAAATCAATCTACTTTGGTCAAAGTTTTGAATAACACTACTGGGAATCCTCTTGAATCATGTCCATAGTCCCCTAGCCCTCTGTCCTTGCCACATTGTAGGATGTGCAAAACAGATGAAAAAGAGGACAGATGTTCAAATCACATGGAGCAGAAGACAGAGTGTCACAAGAGGGGGGCTTATGGAAGGTAGCAACTTTAGCCTGTGTGGGGCTCTGGACTCTGGAAAGATGCTAACACTTCTCTGTTTTGCTTAGATTGCATTGCATATGAAGTGGGTAGCTACATACAGAATTATTTGTATTAGAGAATATCTCAAGGTTACTTATGGTTCAGTAAGATAATTACCACCTTTACAATAGATCCTCTGGGGGTGGAAATTGTTACAGGACGGAAATGTCAATACAATGGCTTCTCTAACTATTTGATTTTCATATCATTGATAGACTAGATCTCACAGATGATTGGAAACAGACAAAAGAATAAATAACCTTAACCCATCAGAGAGGAGATTGATAGCAAAGGATAGAAGGAAACTACATACCTTGGAGAACATCCTTTGCAGTGCATTTATGATCAAAGTGAGCCAATAAGAAGGGCAGAAGGCAGGCTCTGCAATGTAGCTAGAAAAGGTTTACCTCCTACCTCTCTGGAGCATGTAAATTACTTGAACAATTTCTTGGGCTAGGTAGAAAGTGAAACCTGGACCAGATCAATGCAGCTAGTCTGACTGGTAAGTGTGTGGATGAGGGGCGGGGGGTGTTTGTTTGATTTTGTTTCATTTTGTTTTCAATACATCTTACTGCAGTTTTCCTTCCCTTCCTCCCTTCTTCCTCAGATCCAGTCCTCCTCTGTTTACCTTCAGAAAGGTGCAGACTTCCCAGGGAGACCCACCAAACATGACATAACAAGTTATAATAACCTAGTCACAAACACTCGCATCAAGGCAGGACAAGGCAACCCTGTACGAGGAAAAAGGTCTCTAAAACATGCAAAAGAGTCATAGATACCACCATTCTCACTGTTAGCATTTCCACAAAAACACAAAGCTACACAACCATAGCATGCATGCAGAAAAGATAGCATGGACCCATGCAGGCTCCATGATTTCCTCTTTAGTCTTTTAGGAACTACTATGAGCCCCACTTAGTTGATTCTGTGAGCCCCGTATTCCTGATATTCTTTTTATTTTTGTAAATAGATTCCTCTCTACTTTTTTATTTAAGAAAGAATAAATCTTTTAAATATATATTTTATTAATTTATTCATATTACATCTCAATTGTTATCCCATCCCTTGTATCCTCCCATTCCTCCCTCCCTCCCATTATCCCCTTACACCCTTCTCTTATGACTGTGACTGAGGGAGACTTCCTCCCCCTATATAAGCAATGCACATGATAGATGAAATAAGAAAACCCAGTTAATGCATATTGTCTGCTATCTAAATCAGGGGTTCTCAACCTTCCTAATGCCATGTCTCTTTAGTATAGACCCACATGTTTTGGTGACGCCTAGTCATAACATTGTTTTAGTTGTTACTTCATAGCTGTAATTTTGTTACTGTTACTAATTATAATATAATTATCTGTGGTTTTGACATTTTTATTTATTCTTCTCTTATATAGTATATCCCAAGCTGAGTTTTTCCTCCCTCCATTCCTCCAACCTGCTCTCTCCCACCATGTCTACTTCTCCATTTCCCTTAAGAAAAGGCCAAGCCTCTCAGAGATATCTATCAAATATGGAATATATAGTTACAATAATACTAGGCACCTCACCTCATATTAAGGCTGGATAAGACAACCCAGTAGGAGAAAAAGAGTCTTAAAACCAGGCAAAATAACCAGAGAGACATACTTCTACTGTTGGGAGTCCACAAGAACACCAAGATACACAATCATAATATCTATGCAGAAGACCTAGGTCAGACCCACACAGGCACACTGACTGTCAGTTTAATCCCTGTGAACCCTATGATTCTTGGTTAGTTGATTCTGTGGCCTGTTTTCTTGTGGTGTCCTTGACCCGTCTGCCTTCTCCTCTTCTGAAGGATCTCTTGTCCTTGGCCTTACATCCGCCTGTGATTCTCTGCAGCTGTTTCCATCAGTTGCTAAACAAAGCATCTCTAACAACAGCTATGCTAGGCTCCAGTCTACTACTATAGCAGAGGATGATTAGGAATCATTTCATTGTTTCTTTTTTTTTTCCAAGTCACGTTTGCTTCTGTCCTAGGTCTCTGAGTTATCCTGCTCTAGTTCCTAACCATCAAAGCAGTGTGAGGCATGGGTGTCCTTTGATAGCAAGGGCCTCAAGTTGGAGTAGACCTGGGTTGGTTAATTTCACAAGTCCTGCCCCACCTTTACTCTTACACATCTTAAAGACAGGACAAATTGGGGTCCCAATCTCACTACTTGGAACTTTCCTGGGTACAGAAGATGGCCCATTCATGCTTCATATTCCCTTGTCCTAGGAGCCTTCACTAGGGTCACCCTTGTAGATTGCTGCAAGTTTCCATTTCACTAGGTTAGCACATCGCCTATGAAATGTTCTCCAGTTCCAGTCTTCTCTTCCAGTTCCTCTCCCTCCACCACCCCCCACTTGATCAGGCTTGTTCCAATCACCACCAGCCCCCAGTCCATCCATGAAATCTATACTATTTCCTCTTCCCAGAGAAATCCATGCATCCTGCCTTGAGCCTTCCTTGTTACTTTGCCTCTCTGGGTCTGTGGATTTCAACATGGTTATCCTTTACTTTGTAGCTAATAACCACATGTTTGTCTTTTGGAGTCAGGGTTACCTACCTCTCAGGATGATTTTTTTCTAGTTCCATCAATTTGCCTGAATATTTCATGATGTTATTTTATTTTAACCTCTGAGTAACACTCCACATTTTTTTATCCATTCTTCTACTGAAGGGCACCTAGGTTGCTTCCAGGTTCTGCCTATTATGAATAGAGCAGCAATGAAGATGGTTGAGCAAGTGTCCTTATGGTAGGATGAAGAGTCCTTTGGTATAGCTAGGTCATGATGTAGCACTATTCCCAGTTTTCGGAGAAACCACCATATTGATTTCTACATTTGCACTCCTACCAACAATGGAAGAGTGTTTCCCTTACTCCACATCCTTGCCAGTATGAGCTATCCTTCTGTTTTTTTATCTTAGTAATTCTAACAGTTTGAAAATGAAATCTCAGTCATTTTGATTTGCATTTCCCTGATGGCTATGAAATTTGACCGTTTCTTAAGTGTTTCTCAGCCACTTATGATTACTCTGTTGAGACTTCTGTTTGATCTATATGCTACTTTTGAAATGGGTGATGTGGTTTGATGATTTATAGTTTCTTGAGGTATGTATATGTATATAGATATATAGATAAATAGTTAGATGATAGATAAATAGATAGATTGAGAGAGAGAGTGAGAAAGAGAGAGAGAGAGAGAGAGAGAGAGAGAGAGAGAGAGAGAGAGAGTCGCCCCTTGTCAGACATGGAATTGGTGAAAATATTTCTCCTTGTAGGTTTCTAGGACCCTCTGAATCCTTCTACTTTGCTATTCTCCCATGCTTCTCTCATCTAGAGTCCCAATAGGATGTCCTCCCCTCTGTCCCAGTTTCCTGGTAAGTGAAGGCTGTCGTGGGACATGCCCCTTGGGCTAGTATGCAGATATAAGTGAGCATATACCATTTGAGTCTTTCTGCTACCTACCAGTACAACATTATGATAGGCAGATTTAGGCCCAAGGGTCCTGCTCAAACTAAGGCACCAGCCAAGGACAATATAGGCGGTAAACTTTAAACCCCTACACAGATCTAGCCAATGGGCAGAACGTTGTCCACAGTTGAGTGGAGAGTGGGGACTGACTTTCACATGAACTCTGGTGCCTCATATTTGACCATGTCCCCTGAAGGGGGAGACCTGGTGGCATTCAGAGGAAGGATAGCAGGTTACCAAGAAGAGACTTGATACCCTATGATCATATAGAGGTGGAGGAAATCCCCCTCAGGAACAGTTATGGGAGAGGAGAATAAGGGAGAAATGGGAGGGAGGAAAGAATGGGAGGATACAAGGGATGGGATAACCATTGAGCTGTAACAAGAATAAATTAATAAAAAAATTTTAAAGAGAAAATATTTCTCATTCTGTAAGCTACCATTTTATCCTTTTGACAGTGTCCTTTGCCTTATAGGTCCCTATTAATTTTTATCTTAGTGCCTGAGCTGTTGGTGTTCTGTCCAGGAAGTTGTCTCCTGTACCAGTGCTTTCAAGGCTCTTTCCCACTTTCTTGCCTAGAAGGTTTAGTGTAACTGGTTTTATGTTGAGGTCTTTGATCCCCTTGGTCTTGAGATTTGTGCAGGATGATAAATATGCATCTATTTGCATTCTTCTAGTGGCAATCAGTTAGATCAGCACCATTTTTTGAAGATATTTTCTATTTTACATTGTATATTTCTCTCTTCTTTATCAAAATTAAGGCATCCACAGGTGTGTAGATTTAAGTCTGGGTCTTCATTTCAACTCTTGATTAATTTGTTTATTTTATGCCAATACCATATGGTGTACAGATCTAAACAGAGAATTCTCAATTCAGGAGTCATGAATGGCCAAGAAGCAAAGAACTTTTAGTCATCCTTTAGTCATCAGGGAAATGTAAATCAAAATGACTCTGAGATACTATTTTACACCCATCGAGGTGGCTATGATCAAAATTTCAAGTGACAGCATGTACTGGTGAGGATATGGAGAAAGGGGAACACTCCTCTATTGCTGGTGGGAGGAAATCACTATGGATGTTTCTCAGAAAATTGGGAATAGATCTTCTTCAAGATCCCCGATATACCTCTCCTGGGCATATACCCAAAAGATGGTCTACCACACCACAAGGACACTTGCTCAACTATGCTCATAGAAGCTTTATTCATCATAGCCAGAAACTAGAAACCAAAGAATATATAAAGAAAATGTAGTACATTTACACAATAGAATACTACTCTGCCGTTAAAAACAAAGATATCGTTCAATTTTCAGTTAAATTAATTAAACTAGAAAAGATCATCCTGAGTGAGATAACTTGGGCTCAGAAAGACACCATATTACATACTCACTTCTAAGTGGATATTAGTCATAAAGTACAGGATAATCATGTTATAATCCATAGGCCGAAAGAAGCCCAGGGAAGCCAAAGGAGGATGCTTGAATCTCACTCAGAAGAGGAAATAAAATAGACATGGAAGTAGATGGAGGGAGGGGGTTGGGTAGGAGAAGGTGTGGGAAGTATATTAGGAATAAGGATCAAGTGTGAATTTTTTTACTCTGTTACCTACCTCTGGATCACTTTCCCCTGGCTGGGTTGCCTTGTCAGGGCACAATAGAAGATGCACTTAGTCCTACTGCAACCTGAGGTGCCAGGGTGGGTCAGTACCCATTGGTGGGTCCCCTTCTCTGAGAAGGAGAGGGGTTAATGGGAGAGGGCGATATGAGGGAGGGACTGGGAGGAGAGGAGGGAAGGGACTGAGATCTGACTGTAAAGTGATTAGATAGGTGATAGATGATAGATAGATAGATAGATAGATAGATAGATAGATAGATAGATAATATATATAGATAAAATATTTTTAAAAAGTGTATTTTGCTCACAACCCAGTGTGAGAGGAACTTGGAACATGTTACCTTACATCCAGTCAAGAGAAGAAAGAAATGAATTCATGCATTCCTCATGGAGATTTTCATCACAGGTAGATGCACCAAAGTTTAAATTAAGCTAAAATGCTTTCACAGGGTGAAAACAGGAGAGCACGTCAACTTAACAATTAAAACCTATCATCACCCCCTCACACAAGGGATCACCAAAGGATGTGTGGGAAAACTCCAAGTTATATTCATCATCATAACAAGAGGGAGGAAGACTGATAAAACAAAAGAATCCAAGGCTGAAACTGAACAGAGGCTCGTCACTGACTTACAAACGTGATGCCCCTATCTCCTTACCTGTGGCTTCATTTATGAGGTCTCGGTTACTGATACGTTAACAGCAGTTTGAAAATATTAAATATTGTGCTCCAGAAATAAATAATTCATAGGTTTTTAAATTGCAAGTTGCTCTGAGAAGCACGATGAAATCACATGCTGTCCTACTCCCTCCTGCTCTGGATGTAAATTTTGGTCCATCTGACTATCTACACTCTATGTGTTACCTCCTTGTACCATAACTCACATAGTAGCTATCTCAGTTATCAGATATTGCCATGTTTGTGCCTAAATTACACTTATATGATTTAATAATGTCCTGAAAACATGAGAGTAATAAGATTAATCATGCAGATGTGCTAATGAAGGATTACAAAGAGCTTCCTTTGATTTAAAAGATAAATGTAGGGGCTGTTGGTATGTCTCCATGAATAAGGCTCTTACTATGTAAGTATGAGAACCAGAGTTGTGACCCCTTCCTACCACACATGTGGAAGGAAGGCAGCTGTCTATTACCCCAGCATCCATAAGGCCTCAGCAAGCATTCTCCAGAATAAGTGGGTACCCACATGAGCTGATAAGCAAGCTGTTTTTCTGAGAGACCCAGTCTCAGTAAATAAAATGCAAAGAAATCAAGAAAAATACATTCTATCAACTTCAGCCTTCAGACACATAAACACACATATATGTAAATACACATGTACACACACATGCACAAACACACAGCATACATATGTATATGCAGAAAATTAAATATATAAAAAGTGGAAGGTACTCAAGTTAAAGAAAAGAAATTTATCATGGGTTTATATTGCTAAGATCTCTGTTAATTATTAAAAATCACCTGTGATTAAAACTGCAGAAAAATAAAACGTCATTTGTGCTGGTGTTGTGGTTTCAACTCAAATGGAAAAACTTTATAGGTATGGTGGGAAGGCATTGAATTTGTAGGTTGATCTCATGAAGATATTTGTATTCTGACTTATGGCATCATCTTGTCCTGGAGTACCTTCTTATTTGAAGCCTTCTGTAAAGGATCAACAGCAACACATGACGCTGAGTTATGGACTGCAGACAATAGATGATTATAACGATTTTGAAGTGGGTTTAAACCAAATATATAAAATTTTCTGGCTAAATGTTATGGCATAAATATGATGTGCACCTCCCTCCAAAGAAAGGCTCATGTACTAAAATCTTGGTCCCTAGCTGCTGACTCTAATTTGGGAAGGATATAGAGACTTTAGAAATTGGTGACCAGTTAGAAAATGTAGGTCACTGGGATTATACTCCTTTTGGGGACTTTATCTTCCCCTGAGTTTCTTCTTGTTCTTGTTCACCAAGAGATGACTGCCAATTACTATATTACCATACTGCCATTAAAATACATTCTCATGGGACTATCAGAAACAGCCAGTGACTATGGGATGAAACCACTGAAAGTGTGAGCTAAAATGAGATGTTCTCCTCTTTTGAATCATTGTTCCGATATTTTTGAGGTATCAAGGTAACTGTGACCTCATTTGCAGCAAAGCTGAAGTAAAAAAGAGAGTATCATATGCAAAGTATGGCTTTAGTTCCAATGAGACTGGTCTCTCCTGGAACCATATGACAAGCAGAACCTTCATTTGTAAAAATGGTAAGGAGGTTCCAGGATTCAGAACAGAAAAGGACAGACCAATGTTGCAGTGCATGTGACAAGACCAGGCTTAGTATATCACGTGAGAGTGTACACACTTGCAAACACAAGAGGAGAAGATTAACACTTGAGAAAGACAAAGGGAGACCACATTGCCACAATTTTATTGCAACGGTAAATCTATTTTTTCCCATTTGATTAATAGTAATTGCACTAGTTACTTTTCTTGTTGCTCTGGCTAAATGACTAACAACAAGAAAATAAGAGCCTCCCCTTTCAGATGTGAAGGATAACGCGTGACTCACAGTTTGAGAGCACAATCCATCCTTACAAGGAAGTCCTTGCATCAGGGTCATGAGGCAGCTGCACACATTCTGGCCATAATCAGGAAGCAGACACAGACAAAATATGGTGTTCTTTCTTTGCTTTCTTTGTTTCATAATGTCATTAATGGAACTGGGCCACCTACATTCACAGTCACCATCTCTCCTGCATTGTACTCTTTTGAAACACCCTTATAGAAAGATTAAGAAGCTTACACCCCCATGCGATTCAATATCCCATCAAATTGGTAAAGTAGCCATCACAGTAACTGTAGCAATTTTACAATACTAAATTCATGAATTAAAACTTTGTGATGGGGTTGGAGAGATAGGTCAACAGTGAAAAGCACTTTGTGCTCCTGCAAAGGACCCAGTTTCAGTTACCCCCCACCCACCCACATTTGGCCATTCATGACCTGGTAGTGCAGTTCCAGGAGAGCCAACGGCCTTTCCTCTATTTACCACCACCTGGGTATGCATGGTATACACACACACACACACACACACACACACACACACACACCAAAGTAAGAGAACTTTGTCATAGGGAAATACATAGTTTGGAAACGCCTCCCCTTTAAGGCATACACTAGCCATCATAGAAAACATCTCTCATAGACAAGAGGCAACGAATTATCTGTTTCTATAATTTGTAAATGAATTTCTGCAAACATGAATTGATAAATCAGACTAGAAAAGGAACTCATTGACTTATGCATGTTTTTTCACTAAAGGACAATCATCTGAAACAATGACAATAAGTGTCATGTCGTTTGAAGCACTAGTAACTGCTTAATAAACTCTTCATTACCGAAGCTCTGGGACTAGGGTTTGTCATATTTTCAATTTAATTGCTATAAGTAATCCCATAATGGTGGATGTAAAATTAATAACAGAGCCTGTCTGATTCTCTGTCTAATTCTTTCTTTTAAAAAATGTAAATCTGTATATTTGGCCTTTATTTTCCTTGTTCTCAAATAGTTTATAATGTTTTATTGGGGGCATATTTATTTGTTTTGTTTTTGTTTTAAGGGAGGCATATGGGCTGGGAGAAGACTCAGTCAATAAACTGTCCCTCATATACAAATATGAGAGCAAGAGTTCATCTTCCTAAAATCCAAGTAAAATATCAACTCAGGACACACATATAGCCCCAACACTATCCATGGGGGTCAAGTAGGGCAAATCTAGAGCTCAGCTCCTCTGGGTGAATAAATGGCTCCAGGTTCAGTGAGTGATTATGTCTCACTAGTTATAGCAGAGAGTGATCCCAGAAGACACTCAGTATTGACTTCTGACCTGCACTTAGATGTTCACGTACATGCAAGCAAATCTAAAAGCACATGAGCACACAACTACACGCATGTATGTGAGTGCCCCTTCTCCTCTCCCCTGGTCCATAATCTATGCGTACATCAAATTCCCTTTTGTTATTCTAAGAAATACATTTCTTAGAAAATGTGATGGACAATTATCTGAACACAAACTTTGCAATTACCGAGTCTCTGTCTTAGCACTAAATATGACCTGCCATTCCTTTTCTGCTCACATTTCTAAAGACAAGCCCAAAGTATATGGGCTAATTTTGACAGTCAAAGGCAAAGATTTCCCACCCCCCCCCCTGTTGTTTGTAGGCTTACTTCAACTGTATGGCATTTGTTGAAGACATCCTTTGTCTAGAGTTTTTGATTCTTGGCCTGCTTTTAGTTCTCTGAATGTCTTGTTTCTCCATTTTACTATCTAATGTAAAATTTGGACAGTTCTCAATAATTATTACTTAAAGTACTTTTAAAATTAAAAGTTATGTTCTTTTCCCAATTTGGGATTTTCATTATATATGTTTTTCATCCCTGTGATTTCCTCTTATTTAAGATATTCTACAATTTCTTCTCTTCTCTCTCTGCATTTAAATTTTGAAGTTGGTATTGATGTTTCTTCATACTTTTTCTTTCTTCACTATGTTCAATTTTCAGACAAAAATCTTCAAAAGTATTCTTCCATTACATTTTTATTTCTAGTACTTCCGTTCAATTGTTTCTTTGATTCTTTTATCTCTGATTATTTTACATATTCATTCCTGCCTCTTCCCCTTTTCTATCACCATATTCTATCCTGTACTCACTTCTCAGTCGGAGTTTTAATACCGCTGGTAGATCAAGCATGTTTTCCCCTTCTCTTTCCTTTTTGCATTTTAGGTGGTTTTGTAAATATTTCTGTAAAAAGCTGATTTGGTTTGTTGGCAAACAGAGTTGAAATAGATAAGCCTGTGGTGTAAAGTTTCATGTATATCTGACTAGCCCTGTTTTGGTTCCTGTTTGATGAAGTATACTACACAAACCTAAATTTCTTCTGGATTATTATACAGTGTTTATCATATTGTTTATTATTATTGTTGTTGTTGTTGTTGTTGTTGTTTTAACTTTTAATTTTTTTAATTTTTTTGTTTCTGTTTGTTTTTTTTCCCCTCAGAAATATGGTGCATTTGACACTCTCTAGTTACTTTTCTAAATAAAGTCTGATATATCCAGTTCCTTCTCTTATAAAGTTTAGTCAGTACATACGAGTTCTCATGACAATATTAAATGGAAGCACAAGTGGGCTAAAGCATCTGTGATTCAGTCTCACCGTTTTGATGAACTTTTTTTCTTTGGCGAGGACCTTCATCATGGCTTTTCAGTTATTCCTCTTTACATGAAAAAACTAGAAAAATATCTATTTAGTTTTCTATGATTTAATTTTATATTTCATATATTATACTATATTTACCTGCTTCCTCCCTTCTCTCTCCAATCCCTCTCACAGCCCTGACTCTTTTCTAAATATATAAACTCTTTTAAATTTTATTGAAATACACACAGAGAAATAGATGATAGATTATGATAGATAGATACATAGATACATAGATAGATGCATAGATAGATTATTGATAAATGGATGATAGGCAGATAAACAGATTACAGATAGATAGAAGATAGATAATGAATGATAGAGTACAACCTGCTTACTCCATTTAGTGTTGCTCGTGTGTGTGTGTGTGTGTGTGTGTGTGTGTGTGTATGTGTGTGTATGTGTATGTGTGTGTGTGTGTGTGTGTGTGTGTGTCTGTGTCTGTGTCTGTGTTGTGTCTGTGTCTGTGTTTAGAGCTTGCCACTGGTGTTAGATAATAAGCTAGGGTGCTCATTCCTAGGGAAACCTAATTCTCCTTCTCTTGGCAGTTGTTTATTTCTAAGAAATCTTCATATAAAGGTGCTGTGAGATTTCTCTCATCCATACTGACATGTCAACTAGTCATTGTTCAGGTCTTGTTTCAGCAGTCATATTGTTGATATTTCATTACATAGAACATCCAACCTCTTAGTATGTATCCCGTCCTTTGGCTCGTAGAATCTTTTTTGCCCGTTCTTCCATGAAGGATGTTGTGAATGTATTAATTGGTGCTCAGCACTCCATTTTCAGTTTTTCTCTGAAACTTAACCACTTGTGTATTTCTTACTACTGCAAGAAGAAACCAATTTGATGAATAGTGGTAGCTATATTTATCTATGGGTAAAAGAATATGAATTTAAAATACAGTTAAGAATTATATTCATTTAAGAAAGTGGCAATAGTAGATTCTCCTGTAAAATCAATGGACGTACTAGCCACTGATACTTAGCTAGGTTTACAGTAGCAGGCATGCATTTTCTTCTATTAAGCAGCGCTTAGGTCCAATCAGATAGGTAGTGATTATCCCTAAGACATCTCTGACGTCTACCATGTTGGTCATTGCTGTGGTTCATAGGCTTCACAGATACTTAGGATTATCAATTGCTTTTCTCCCTCGGTAATTTACACAACACCTTCTCATACTCTGAAGGCTTGTCTTCAGGGAGGATGCTTTCAGGTCGGCTCCAAATAGAATCTTTTGGATCCTGTTTCTGCAGTGCAGGGAGTTTCCAACAATAGAGGCTTATCTTCAAATTCTGGGATAAAACCAAGGGCAAAACAAAGACTTATATTGTTTTAGTAGTTTCTTGAACTCCACTGAACAACAACACAAAAACAGTTTACTCAAAACAACAACAACAACAACCACCAACTAATTTAAGAGCTGCCTATGTATCTGTACAGGCAGGTTGTAAATGAAGACTTACAAATGAGTAAAAATATATCCATAAAGTATTGCTTTAGTTTTTAAGAAGAGGAGACTGGGGGTGAAGCTCAGTTGGTAAGGTGCTTGCCTAGCATTCCATGCCCCAACACTACATAAAATGGGGCATTATGGTATATATTTATAATCTCAGCAGTTAGGAGGTGGAGGATGGAGCCTCAGAAGTTGAAAGTCTTTAGTGAGTTTGAGGGCAGCCTGAAATCCAAAATCCCCAGTCACTAAACAGAACAAATCTCACCACCAACAACTGAAATTAAGATAGCAATTTTTGTTTACTATTTCTTATCATATATAGACACAACTTTTTCCATTATATTTATCATAACTTTATGTTTAAATTTTTTAATTTATCATTGAAATAGTATATCACATTTGGAGTCTGAGCACTCCTTAGCATTTGTTGTTCTGACACAGTTCATTAAGTAAACTATACTCTCTTGTGTCAGTATCACTTTCTTTCAAGCCAATGAAGTCACTGCTAAGCAGTAATCAAACAGGTTTCTATTAGATGCTTTAAGGTCACAAGCTTCCCAGCCTCTAGAGAACATCGTTGCTTTTGTATTTTTGCATGCTTTTAATATTGGGGGATATATTTCTAACTCAGTCTTACCCTAACTTCTAGCCCTAGTAAGATAAATGTTTATTGTCTTCTGGATTCTTCTTTAGACCTGTTCATGATCATAGATGTACGTACTAGACTTCCTTGTTGTCCAAAAGTGTTTTAGCGATCTTTTTTAATTTATTCACTTAACATCCCAATCATAGCCCCCGCCTTCCTCTCCTCCCATTCCCACCCTACCTCCTTTTCTCCCTCAGAGAGAGGGAGCCATTCTCCCCTATCAACGGACCCCACCCTATAAAGTCTCATCAGGATTGACTTCATCCTCTTTCTCTGTTGCCTGGCAAAACACCCTGCCAGGAGATGCGACCAGAGAGCAGGCAACAGAGTGCATGGAGGGACAGCCCCTGGTTTCTTCTGTCTGCCCCCCGCCTCCCCACTCTTCCAAAAGATGCCCTGCTCTTTGAGAATGAGCTTCTGCTTCAATCTCCTGCTGGGTGGAGTCTTTCACAGGACCTCTGTGGTAGGCTCCCATCCTGCTACCTCTCTTCACCAAGTTTCAGGGTCTATTCTATTTTTGCTTCTGAATGAAAATTAAGCATCCTCCCTAGGGTCGTTCTTGATACATAGCTTCTTTGCCCGTGTGAATTACAGTATTGTTGCCCTGTATGGTATATCTAATATCTGCTTATAAGTGAGAACATACTATATGTGTCCTCTGGCTCTGGGTTACTTCATTCAAGGTGATCTTTCACAGTTCCATCCAATTGCCTCAAAATTTCATGATGTCCTTGTTTTTGATAACTAAATAATGTTCCATTGTACAGATGTACCACAGTTTCCTTATCCATTCTTCAGTTGAGGAACATCTGGGTTGGTTCTCAGACTGGGAATGGCTTCTCAGACATTCAATATTTTTCTGTTGAGAATTATCTGTTTAGCTTTGTCCCCTATTTTTAAACTAGATTCTTTCATTTGTTGCTGGTAAATTTATATCTGTCAGATGTGGGGATGGTGAAGATCTTTTCCCATTCAGTAGGCTGTAGTTTTGTTCTGTTGACAGTGCCCTTTGTTTTACAGAAAATGCTCTGTTTCATGAGGTCCTACTTATTAACTGTTGATCTCAGAGCCTGGGCTGTTGGTATTCTGTCCTGGAAGTTGTCTCTTGTGCCAATGAGTTGAAGGCTCTTCCCCACTTTTTTTCTAATAGATTTGATGTTTCTGGTGTGATTTTAAGTTCCTTTATCCTCTAGGGCTTGAGTTTTGTGTAGCATGATTAATATGGATATATTTGCATTTTTCTACATGCAGACATCCAGTTAGACCAGCTCCATTTGTTGAAGATGCTAACTTTTTCCCATTCCATAATTTTGGCTTCATCAAAAATCAAGTGTTTGTGGTTGTGTGGGTTTATTTCTGAGTCTTCACTTTGATTCCATTGATCCGTAAGTCTGTTTCTAGACCAGTACCATGCAGTTTTTATTACTGTTGCTCTGTAATACACCTTGAGATCAGCAATGGAAATACCTCCAGAAGATCTTTTTTTTTCCTCCTTTATTAATTTATTCTTGTTACATCTCAATGGTTATCCCATCCCTTGTATCCTCCCATTCTTCCCTCCCTCCCAATTTCCCCTTATTCCCCTCCCCTATGACTGTTCATTGTACAGGATTGTACTAGCTATTCTGTGTTATTTCCCTAATTTCTTTCTCAGTCTATTTGTCATTTGCATACTGGAGAGCAACTGATTTTTTTTAGTTAGTTTTGTATATAGCTATTTTGCTGAAGGTTTTTATCAGCTGCAGGAGCTCCTGGTGGAATTTTGAAGGTCACTTACACAAAGTATCATATCATCTGCGAATAGGGATACTTTGACTTCTTCCTTTCCAATTTCTATCCACTTTATCTTCTTTAGTTGCCTTATTTATCTAGCTAGGACTTCAAGTATGATACTGAAGAGATGACAAAAGAGTGAACATCCCTGTCTTGTCACTAATTTCAGTGAGATTGCTTTAAGTTTCTCTCTATTTAGTTTGGTGTTGGCTATAGGCTTGCTGTTTATTACCTTTACTATGTTTAGGTCTGTGTGTCATGTTGGATTTTGTCAAATGCTTTTTCAGCATCTAAGGATAGTGCCATGTGGGTTTTTTTCCAGTATGTTTCCTTGCTTTAGTCACTTCTACAATGTACCATTATTGATTTTTACCACCTAAGTAGTCAGAAGCCTATTGATGTTCAAGACCATCCAAAGATCTGGGGAAAAAAAGGGTATGGAAGAACAAGTTAAAGCTTGTTGTTCTTATAAATTTTAGACCATTTTTAAATAGCCATTTTTTATATTTTTAGAAGATTGATTTCTGATGTCTAAAAATTTTGTTTTGATAGTTTTTTATTTAAAACATTTACCATACAATTACTAAATTACTTATTATTAGTTTTGAATTATGATGTCAGTTACTGAATCTGAAGTATTGTCTGTCCTGTTATTCTTTCATCTTTCAGGAACTGCAATGAGTGTGACATTTTACTATAGCTTCTACCTATAAAGTTATTCTGCCACAGTTCCAGACATGCTGTTAGAATACAGGCACACTAGGTTCACTTGATAGCAATAAATGCTTTTTGTTTTGGACCGTAAGTCCCACAGGAATAAGTAATGAAGCCAAGTTGGCTTCCATATATTCATTACCCACCTATCTACTATCTATCTTTCATCTATCTATCATCTATCTATGTATCATCACCTATTTCTCACCTTAGGATTTGCTAAATATTTAAGTATCTCTGCTAGTTCTATGTGTTCCCTACATTTATAATCTTTGTGTGTCCCCAAGGTTTAGGAATTAAAAATTAATCCTCACTATGAGGTATTAAGAAGATGGAAACTGAAGTTGACTATGACTTTGAGAGGTGGGACCTTTCAGGGTTAATAAAAATTAGATAAAGATAGTAAGATATATGCTTATGATTGTCTGATGATGATATAATAAGCAGAAACCACAAAAATACATGTGCATTTCTTGTTTCTTACCACACGAGTCTTTATACCACCACAGAATTTTAGTATCAAGAAGGAAATAGCTAGATGTGATTTCTTGATTGTGAACCATATATTAGTAAAAATAAACCTTTTTCTTTATAAAATTGTGTGTCTCATTGTCAGAGCAAAACAAACGAATTAATGCAGTGTTTATGCATAACAGATGAAGGATCCCTACATTACGGTCTTAAATCTTTTCATTATAGACTAGAGACAAATACACTGTTTTTATTGTAATAAAATACTGTAGTTATTAAACTACAGACCATAACTTTTTTTTTTACCTTAAATGAAGAATTATTTGCCTTGAAAAGTGATTCATTCTACAGATATATTTTTAAAACTGTCTGGAAAAAATGATTCAATTTCTCTGGTTATAAAATATGAAGAAATTCATGAAGTCCACATAGACATATTCGCAACATTACAGGCCAGAAACATAGAATCTGTGGTTCCTATGTATTCATTAGACATCTGAAGAACAAAATCTCTAATTATTTCTATAATGAAAATATGTATTTACTGGTAAGAGTGTTGCATTTTTAAAGGCACAGAATTTTTAAAATTAAAAAAAAAAACAAGAATATTTAAGTTGAAATTATCTTCAGTAACATGGTAAACTGAGATTATAAAAACGAGATCGACTTTATCATGAGTAGAAATTAAAAATACACATGCTTGCCCCTCAAGTGTACTCAGTCTTCTCTTTGCACCCTTCTTGCCTCAACTGATGTACGACATAGTGCTACACTTGGTCAAGGTAGGAACACTGGCTTAAATAGTAAGTTTACAGTAGAGAAGTAAAGAAACGTGTATGCTATGTTGCAAAGAGTCAAATGCCTCACTTATTCCCTGTCCTCTGTCCTTCATACTCCAGGACTTCAGCTTTAAAACAATGCAATAAAAATCATTTTTACTTCAAAGGCAGAAGTGGACAGAATGAGACTTTACCTTTCTCTGAGTACTTTAGAAAAGAATCCACTATGCAAAATGGGCCAGTACACTACCAGATCATGTCACTGTCATTCTCTCCCAGAACTTTGAACCAACTTCTTACATTAAATGTTAAACATCTCTTGGTCCTACTTTGTCTTTCAAAAGAGACACAGGACCTGAGTTCGGGATCTTGTATGTATAAGCACCTTCTGTCAGTCAAATTCTGTGCAACATAACCACATCAGGAATTCCTGAATATTAAATGCCTGCAGAGGACATTGCTTGTCTCTCTTGCATTTACTCATGTTACACACTCTGCCTCATGTTTTTTTGAACAAATAGAAAAGGCTATAAATGTTATTTACATAATTTAGCATTAACAAAGAATAACAGCATTCTTTTTATGCCTGCATAGTTTTATGTACAAGAATATTATGCTGGTTTCAGATACAAATTACTTCCCATATTTATGTTAAACTGCCTTGCCTTTGCATGTTTAAAATTTATATAATTTTAGTTGTTTCTTACTTTGTTTTCTCACTAAAATGAATTCATCCTGTATATTCTGAAGTCCATGCTTACTAGTGTGAATCATTTATGTTTTCAGTGCCGCCAGCTGAAGTTTAGATTGCTCTTCTTCACCAGTAGTTATTTTTTTTAACTATAAATGTTTAAATTTCCTTATTTAACTCTCATTGGGATTTCTTATTTTTCCCTTGTGAATGACTTTGCCAGATCAGTAATATTATTTGGACTCATTTAAATGTTATTTATTCACATTTCCATTTTCTTCACAAAACAAATATCTCATATCTCATATATTCACACTTCCGATTATTTTTGAATTAGATGCTTCTTCTTTAAAAGTTGTGACACTGACGTTCGGTGCTCAGCATCCCACACTGAATAACCTTCATTCCTCACAAACTTTGCACAATCTGCAGGTTGGTCCTGCTGCCTTTCACTTTTGATTTAACTGCAACTACAAGTCAAACCTTGGACTGTGGGAAATTGTTAACGATAAGTAATTTTTTTAAAAAAAAATGAAGATTTTTGTCCAGTCTTCTTTCTTAGCTAATTTTTATCTATTCTCCCAAGGGAGGAGAACCATACTAATCTCGTGTTTATTAGACAATTTTCGATGTAGTAAAGATACTCCCCTGCAGTTCTGAATGTAACATGTACTTTTAATATTCTAGTTTTACCCCAGTACTCAAATAATAGATTCTCAAAACTATTAAATGAAAAACTATGAGGTTGACCAAGTATGACGTACACATCACATAAAGCTTGAATGATAATTGCCCTACATGTGAAGAAATTGGGATGCATTTTACACGTCTTAGTGTAAACCTAAAACAAAAGACACTTCAATATTTGTTTCTCTATCACCAACCAAGTTGATTGTTTTATCAGAATAAGTAATTTGATTATGTTACTCAACTCTGTCTCTTTTATTTTTAAAATGACCCAGATAGAAAATACTGAAGAATAGAAATGAGTTTTAAGGTCTCTTTTTAAAAAATATATTTTATTAATTTATTCATATTACATCTCAATTGTTATCCCATCCCTTGTATCCTCCCATTCCTCCCTCAGTCCCATTTTCCCCTTAATCTCCTCCCTTATGACTGTGACTGAGGGGACCTCCTTCCCCTGTATATGCTCATAGGGTATCAAGTCTCTTCTTGGTGCCACCAGGTCTCCTCATCCAGGGGACGTGGTCAAGTATAGGGCAACAGAGTTCGTGTGAAAGTCAGACCCCACTCTCCACTCAACTGTGGAGAACGCCCTGTCAAGGTCTTCTCTTTTAAAGGCATTATTTGTTACTTCCAAGGAATTTGTCTGGAAGCAGCAAATGCATCTAAGTATGCACAGTGCACTTCCTTTTGGGTGTGATGCTCTTCTGTATTCCAGTCAGTACTGGAACAATGGCACCAGGGTTGGAGCCCCTGCCACGTCTATGCCTACCTTAGCCTCTGCAATTTCCTTTCAAAACAGGTTATTAGGTAAGAGGTATAGTTTGAATATTAATATCAAAAGACATGCTTAAAGGAGGCCGTCTTCAATGGGCTTTACTGAAGAGGAAACCCCTTTGGAATTCCACTACCACTTTCATTGTGTCTGTCTACACATTACCTTATATTTCAATTTTTTTCTCAGAGTCTTTACATTTTATTATGTGTCTCCAGAGTAGGCTTAAGTGACAGGCCTCATGGAATGTTTTTAAGATCTAAAGAAGGAATGTTTTCCAAATGAATGCAGTATTTACTTGGAAACGGAAACTCTCTTAAGGACACATTTCCCATGCACACCGCCCTTTACTGCACACTCCCACCCACCCACCCAGCACTGCTGTCTGCATTAACCCAGACACTTAAAATAGTGAAGAGCAACTTTGGGAAGAAGCAAAGAATATCTCTGGATATAAAGAAAATGAAGAAACTTCATGAAAGTGGCGTGGCATCACCGTTAAGCATGAAAAGAAACTCAAACCAATAGAGAGAATACAGACTTTAGCAGTGGGGACTTTCCTTGGGTCAGCCCTGGGGCACCAAACTATCTAGTAGAAAAAAAATACTCTGAGAAAAAAGATCCCTTCATCTAGATGAGGAAAACGGCTTCAAAAAGGTGCACTATCTCTAGACTAAAGACTGATTGAAAATGTGACGATCTGATGAAGCTGCGAGATGCAATATAAAACTTTCAGATTTCCTACGTTTACTGTAAGGTGACTCTGTCATAAGAAATGTGCTGAAGTGTATCCAGTCACTTCATTAATGATGCTAAGAACGGAGGAAACTAAGGTCTTTGTAGAGTGCTGAGACAAGATGGGAATAAAATATAAGCATAGCTTTCAGAAAACCATGATAAATAGCCCATTTCAATATCATCCCGTTTGATTATATATCAAAGTATAGTGTATGAACAAGCAAAAAAAAATGCAAACATTGGCGGCAGACTCTCCTAATGTGACTGTATTTTACAAGTTATTTGTCTTCAAAATACCCAAATAACCAATGTTCTCGGAATATAAATGCTACACTGAAAGGCAGCGGCTCTGCAGCTGTCCCCTCTTGTTGAAAGACTCCCTATCAGTTCTCCTCCATGCCAGGTTAGCTTTGCAAGGTCTGAAAAGGAGAGAGTCTGCTCAGAACTACTGCCCAATAACAGCTGCTCCTCCTGACACAAGACAAGTATCTGTGAACTCCCATGTTGTCCTACTTTCCTTCAAGGTGTGTCTCTGGTGCAGTGTGCCTCTCCTGGTTGTGATAGTGCTCCTAGATGTCTGTGTAACTCTCATCCACCTTGACAAAATAATAGAGACAGAATGGATTGAACCACAGAAAATCTTTTTTTTTTAACAGTTCTGGAGGGTAGGGATCCAAGATTAAAGTATTAAGGTATTGTGATATTTGTTTCTGTTGTGGTTTGCTTCAAGTTTGTTGCCACTTTTTCACAGTGGCCACGGGTGGCTTTTCTTCTACAGACACTTAGAGGAAGGGACACTTTCAAGTCCCTCTCGCTTAGCACAGGACCTTCAGTATAAGACAAGCCATTCTCTGCTCTGTCAAGATTTTTTTAAAGATTAAGCAATTCTGACCAAGTCTCTGGAATATGAGGCATCTGGTGTTAGTAGTAGCCGGGTATCTGGGAAGGGCACTGTCTCTGACAGAGATCCTACACATCAACACTGATGCCTATCATTTAGTCAATGTCCATTGCCAAGAATTAACTAAAGGACATTAGTTTACCTACAATTATAATTTTAAAATTAAAAGACAGAGAGAAGAACAGAGGGCATTACATGAGTACCCACTTTCTTTGTGACACATTGTCCACCAACTCCTAATTCACAGAAATATTTGTGTGTGTTTGTGTGTGTGTGTGTGTGTGTGTGTGTGTGTGTGTGTGTGTGTATAAGGATAATTTATTTGTATGTTTTGTAAAACCCATTTTTCTTTTTCTAAGAACCGCCATTCATTTTTCTTACTCATATGGCTTTTTACACTGTCTATAGTAGTTTCCTTTTGGAAAATGAATGTGTGAATGCCACCCTGTTTCTCTCTTTCACTGTAGCATGTTCATGCATGATGGCACTGAGCCTCTAACCACACTTCGAAGCCTCCAGTTTCACAGCACATCTCTTTAGCATTTCACTTATTATCCTTTTCCATGTGTTCTCACCTTGTGTAAAGCTCAGGACCCATAACAATCATACTGTCTTCTTACTTATCTCCATTAAAGTTACATTCACCACCAATTGCTTTACAGCTACATTTTATGAACAGTGCTGAGTGAGATTAAACTTCCTACAACATTTGATGCTATTGATCCAAAATCACCTTAATAGTCACATCCTAACCTGCATTCCCATATTCTACCTCTGGACGGTCTCACCAGTCTCTTCTGTTGGGCCCCATCTCTCTGTATCTAGTAAGAACACAAAATCTTCTGCCAGGCAGTCTTTTGCTTGGCATGGGTGATGTTATCTAGTGCTGATTATATCCACTGTTTCCCTTAGCACATCACACTTCACCATGAACCATCCTATATCATTTACACTCACCATTTTTATGCATGTGCACACTGAAGAGATACTAAGGACTCTGAAAGCTGGTACTCATCTCTTCTCTCCACCATCTCTTCAGTAAAATTATCTTGTTTATAGAGCTGGATGGATGGCTGAGCAGTGGAATGCAGTTCCTGTTTTCCAGAGGACCTAAGACCCTAACACCCATATCAGACAACTCATAATCCAAGCACCAGTGTTTGACACCTTTTTCTGGTCTCTGTGGAAGCGTACACACACACACACACACACACACACACACACACACACACACACACACACACACACACTCACCATCCTCCAGTGAACATTCATATTACATTCGTATCCAGAGGCTTACTACCATAAGCCTCTATGTCTGCAGATCACAGAATCTAGGTTTCAAATTCAGCTGTATATTATAACCGCCTAGTTACCCTATCCAACACACACCTTCCTAAGGATCTTTGAGTACCTGCTGAATCAGAACCCATAATGTATAAAAAGTTACTCAGGTGATTTTGTACAAATAGAGTAAAACTGTTTCGTGGCCATAACTATGGATATGATGGGCATAAGTGAGTAATTCTTCTAATTCACAAAGTTGTAGAACACTAGCCTCTATTAGCTCCATTATGTCACAGGATGAATTAGAGCAGGTAATAACGTTATCCAAACAGGATAATGATTAGATTTTACATTTTAAATATATAAAAGTCAGGGCAAAACTTTCCAAAATAAGAGCTCTCACACACTTTCACCATGTGATCTTATTTAGGGAATAAATGCTAAATAAGCATAATAGTATCTAACCTGGAAAATGAAAACACAGGAGTATGGGCCAATATGCCATATGCTGAATGCTAGCGCCTCTTTCATGTGTTGTTAAGACTTCTGCAAGCATCTCTCTTTAACATACTCCTGTGTAATCTGTTTTTTTTTAAAGAACAATCATTTTTTTTCATATAGGAAATATAACACACTCTGCTTTTAATTCCCCCTCTTTCTATACCTTATTTTCCCACCAGTTGGTAATATGTACCCTATACTATAGCCAAGTAAGATAGAGGGGAAAAAAAAGATCGCTTTCAATTCTTTTTCTCCCTTCTAGATTGTTTTTTAAGATGAGTAGCCAGTACCTTTGCTCAGTTGGAAAATTCTGACTCATATTCAAATTTTCATTTAACAAACTCCTCACTTTGAAGCCTGATCTATGGTCCTTCACAGGGCTGCCTTCCTCCTCTTCTATTTGCAGTTCTGTTTTTATGACTATGAAGGGGCATGCACATACTGGATTATGATGGGGTCTGAGCTTACTTTCCCTTGTTCTGGGGTTCCTCTGAGCTTCAATGTCCTGGCTGTGTCAGCTGTATCAATACATTGCATGCCCTGTAGTGGATGTTGCTTTGATAAAAATGCATATGTAAAAACAAAAACCTTCTTGGTTGTAATATTCTATAACTGCTCTATTATATGTGACATCAGATTGCCCTTTCTTTCCTAAAACCTTCTAATAGTATAGAGGTTGTAAAAAAAAAAACCTTCTTGGTTGTAATATTCTATAACTGCTCTATTATATGTGACATCAGATTGCCCTTTCTTTCCTAAAACCTTCTAATAGTATAGAGGTTGTCCTCCAAACACAAACTTCAGGATCATCATAATTTAGAGTTCTCATGGGACTATGCACACAGTTTCCCCAGATACTCTTTTATTTGGTTTTTTATCCTTCTCTTATAGATCTTTCAGTAACTCCACATGTCTTGTCTACCAGGCTCCAACTTTTCTCCTTGATTATTTTTAGTATTACTACTCTTAATTAACCTACTCATAACTGCTGTACGGCTGGCCTTGATTTCAGTTACAGCCTTGCGCCTCTTTTTATCTGAGGCGCCCAGACGAAGCTCTATGTTTTGTGTTGATTTTCCCACTAGAAGTCAGAAGAGGCTATGATGTTAATGAACAGATTTTGAGTAAACCCAATAGTGATAGGCTTTTGTTCTATCAGAAAATTAGCTTTGTTGCAGAGTAATTTTGAGAACCAAGAGCAGCATCCAAACCAGCTATTCACCACAGATACAAAACAAGAGTTTGCCTTTACCTGGTTTGGGTACCTTTCTCACAGGTGCTTAGCCTGTACCTGGAAGCACGTAAGCACTGGTCATTGGTTGCTGATTGATGACCCATCAATGGACCTAGTTAAGAATTACTGTCAAAAGTGTAGATTTTTAAAACAGAACCCTGAAAAGTTTTCCTTTTCAAAGAAGCAACTAAAGCAAACCAGATGACAAGGATTTCAAATGGTACAATGTTCTGGTTGTCAGATTTAAATAGAGATTTCCTGTGCAATGGAAGGCTAGCTGGTGCCAATTTCACATTTTGTTCTTTAGTATCTGCTCGAAGCATGCTGTGCCAGAGCTGACAGGTCGACTGTGCTCTATGCTCTGTGGGCACAGGGAACATTTTGTTTTGCCTCATGTTTCTACATTTCTCAGGGTTAAGGCCCTGTTCAGAGTGAAAAGTGCTGGGATTAATTATAAGGAAAGATTCTTCCATTTCCTGGGTACCCACATTGGGGTCTGGTTTAGTCAATGGTGCCCTCAAAGCAGATTATATATTAAAATGAAAACTCTATCGCCAATATGGCCAGGGGGACTCAGGGAGTTGGCCATTCTGACCCCAGGAGATGCCTCTAATTCAGAATCCTGACCATGAACACAATCTTGGTGACGGAGGACCTTACAACACATAAGGGAGTCAGAAAGCATATTAATCCACCTTCGGCAACACTGCCAATTTAAAAGAATGATTAGCCTTGCTTTTCACTTGATCCCACCTGGCTTGTGTTTTATGCCACTCCCAGTGTTAGCAGGCTTCATGCTTATGGCTTCCATTAAGTAGCATTTAGCATCCACAAAAACTTTCTTCATGAAGTAATTACTTTTGAGACCATAGACATTTCAGATGGGGAAAAAAAAGAGGCACAAGTAAGGAGAACTAGGGGGGGAAATAGAAAATATAAAAAGGAAAAACAGCTTGAGTTAAAAGGTACTTTAAAAGTAATTTAAAAGATACTGGATTAATACTCACTGTTTTAAATAAAGCACTCTGCTTTCTGTGTTAAGAGTTGTGGCTACTTATTATTTAATGACCCTTAAAAAGCTTCTGAAAACACAGATGGACTATCCTGGTTTCTAAAGCACCAAGCTCAATGGACTGTCTAAGGACAGCAGTCTCAGAATAAAAAGACCCTGAAAGCCTGGGACCCCAACCTTTACTCAGGACTTCATGTCTTCTCCCTGTGTGTGCATAAGAAAGATGCAGAAGACACTAAAAACTGTAGAATATAAAAATCTAGACCCTAATTGGCGCTCTGCTGTAGAAAAACAAGTGCATGTCATTTGCTCAGAGGCTCCCCTGGGAATTCTGCACTCCTAAAGAAGACTGTAATTAGCAAATGATTGATTTGTTTGTCATTGTGTTGTACCTCACTGACAATATCCAGACAGGGTCTTCTTCCCATGATTGGCTTGCATTTCACACCTTCTTGCACGGACTGCTTCCCAGCTTTCTTTTTCAACCCATCCCTATGTTACTGAGCACAGCATAACAGTTGAATAAAACACAAACAAGTCTGAAAAAAATCAGAAACAAACTGCTGGCCATGGCTAGCTCCAGTAGAATGCTATCAGAGGCTTACTAAGTGGCATCAACTGGACTAAGTACAGCAGCTTCTTGATATGCTGAAACTCAAACTATGGAAAGAAGTCAGCAAAGGCTAAATAAAATCAACCACGGGGAGTGTTTGATTATTTTGTAATCATTAAGATAATGATGTTTGATCCTGTGCAGTGAAAATACATAATGTTTCTCAAAGGGACACAACATAGCAGAATCTCCCTGAGTTGCAAGCCTTCCTAAATCACACTGTACCACTTGTACTGTCCTACTTGTAAAGTCTAATGAAGGTGGCTACTGACCCAAGTCAGTCATACTCACACATTAGATTCAGACATTGTGTTGGTGAACATTCTCTGAAGTGAAGTCAATACAAATAAAGAATAAATTCTTTCTTCAAAATCTATCATGATGGGTTACTGAAATGCTACAAGGGGTTTGGACATTTAGTGTCAACTCTGGTGACCTGAATTCAATTACAAGAAGTTATATTGTAGTAGGAGAGAACCTACCTCCACAACTTTTATTGTGACCTCCACATGTGCATATAACTGTACACCCATGTATGTGCACACTTACATGTGCAGGCATACGCACACACACACACACACATACACGCGCACACACACACACACACACACACACACACACACACACACATGGGGGAGCACAAATTAATTAAGTAAATATTAAAATTCAGAATCATCTTTTCCATAGAACTAGGGACCCTCAGTATTGTGTGTAAAATTTTTGCTCTGCAAAAGATGTATTACCCTGAAAGAGAATTGTCTAAGAATAATTGGTCCAAGGACAAATTTCAAGCTATGTGTATGTAGATAAATTACTAAACTATGAAGAATTTATTCATGGAGAAGAATTCTATGTCATCCCCTTAAATCAAAAAGCAAATCAGAACATGAACACATAAGATCCCTGCCTACTTAAGAGCAAATAATTCTACAAATCATCACAGTGCAGTACATCCAGACTCTAAAAAGTAGCCATTGAGTTTCTTCAGTAGACTCATTAGAGAACTAAATGGTGTCTCTTGCAAGGGCATTTCATGCAACTAAGTCTTGTGATCCAAGTGCGAAAGCTAATTTTTAAAAACTGAGACGGAAACCTTTCACTAGAAAATTCTCTTAAAACATTTGCATTAAAAAAAAAAAAAAGAATCTCCTGTCTTGGATCAATGAAATGTCTCTGTGGGTAAAGCTTAAAAATCACAGCTGGAATTAAGAGCATAAGACACTGTATCTGACTCTTTATCTACTTTTTATTGTGTTGCTGTTTGACATTGAGTAGTAAAATTTCTTTATGTAATCCAAATATAAAATCATTATCATGATTTGGAAAAAAAAAAAAAACAATCACCTGAGTGTGATGGCTCAGACCTAGAAGGTAGAAGGAAAGACTTGACCCCTCCAAGTTTTCCTCTGTCTTCCACACAGAAGCTGTGCCTCTCCATCTGTAAATAAGTAAATGGAATCTTTATAAATCTCTTGTACTTGACTCAGGTGAAGTTCAATGTTAAGTTACCCGACAAACGTAACCAAGGCCCAGGATTCAATCTCCAGCACTAGAATTTAACAGTGCCTTCTGTATTTACGCCTTATTGTTAACACTCCATACATCAGAAAAGTAAAATAAACTCTGGCCCCTGACATGCTGACATGCAACCTAGAGTCGCCTGGGAATAGTGACCCTTTGACACATCCAAGTCACAGCCATTATTGAGGGAAGTCAGAGTGGGGACTGAAGCAGAAACCATTGGGGTGGGGGAGGTCCAATGCTTATTTGTTTGTTCTTGCTCATGCTTATCCCACCAACTTAGATGAAGTGGGGAAGAACACAGTTTGCATCATTTTCGGTTTAAAAGGGGATCCCATAAGTTCCCTAATCATTGTCAGCTATGGAGAGAAACATAAACAATTGCCTTATTGTTCAGTGGTGAAAGACCTGTGCTCTCTCACTTGCCCATGGTGTGGAGATTTGCATTTAGTTTAGCACAAAAAAAAAAAAAAAAAAAAAAAAAGCAAAGTCGTCTCATTAATACTGTTTTACCAGCACAACTAATGGGCTTCCAGAGTTCCAAACAGAAGGAATCAAAACAGAGCTTTAAATCTCATACATTCTTCAAAGAGGGTAGAAAACTGAAATGCTTCTACCCTGGTTTTATCATCTGCAGGGTAACAAGTGTAATTGCTCCTTGTCAAAACAAACAAACATCCTATTGCAGAAAATAAAATCTAATTAAGAAAACTAGAAGGGGCACATTATATTAAATACATTTGCTTCATTCCTGGGCTTTAACTGCACAAACTCTAACCAGAGTTTCCAGAGTGACCATTGATGCTTCCTAAGAATGCTTCCACAGAGATCCATCCAATTAGTGGACACAATGGCTACTCAAAAAATTGCATGTATTCAGTGGACAAGATGGGTGGGAGATAAATGGAGAATATTTTTTTTCCTCTTGGGGTTTTTACAAAGCCTTGTTGTCTCATGGCTTCTCTGGTTTCTCCTTGCCCTGCGTATCCTAGCATGTATTTTAAGATTATCTAATAACATAAAGTGGAAAATTCTCCAAGAAAAAAATTAAAATATTTCAATATAGAGTCTTCTTGCTCAGAAAGAAGAGAAATCGGACTTACATTTTCTGCAATGTTATTGAAGCACAGATGCTTTTAAAATATGCCCAAGTTTTCATTGAAAGGTCTATAAGTGACTTTTCTTCACATTTCAAAGCAGACAAAAGAGTAAAATATCAATTGTATACTAAAACATATGACACTAGTTTACTTTGTTTTGTTTGTAGTACTTATTGGTGAAGGTTTCCGCTGATGATGTACTGGAGCAATCTATTCCAAGTACGCTGCTCTCCATTAGCATCTGTACCCTTGCACACGCTGTGATTTTTTTTCTACAAAAAATGCCCATGGTAAAATTTTATGCATACATTACGATCAATGAGAAAGCAACGATAAAAACAAGATGTATATTTTAAAGCATATTTTAGTACCTGGGTTATCTTATTGTGCCATTTTCAGCATTCTGATGATGATGTGAAATGACACAGTGCTTACCTGATGAGACCAAGGTGCACAGTGTAGTCTTTATTACAAATGTAGGATATGATGGGAAAGTCACTTAAGCATAATATCACATTACAATACTGTAACAGGTGATCCGAAGACAATCAGGCTACTCACTAACAAAGTGTGTGGCCACTAGGCACAGTGTAGATGCACTACAAAAATGGATGGTTGATGCCCCGAGTAGAATGAAATACAGGCTGTGGTGGTGTCCTCATGCTGATCACAATAGACTATTATTTTAATATATATATATATATTAATATTAGTTCATGAAATTTCCCCTTACTGTTTTCAGACCTCTTTATTATAAGAAGCTATGGGAAGTAAAACTGCAGATATCAAGTGACTCGTATAACAAATGTGTACATCTTAGGAAAGTTGAACTAGAATGTTTCTTTCATACTGAAAAGATGCCCCAGGAAAAGTTCCAGTATACTCATAGCTGAATCACCATCCCACAAAGAAAAAGGTGTTGTCAATTATAAGTAGCATTCAGCAATAAATCAGATTTCATCAGCAACCTCCAAAGGTGCCAGTATCATTACAACAATGAGTATTTTAATTGTTCACAAATTTTACAAATTCTTATAGCATAGCGTTATGGATAGTAAAATCTTTCCTAAACTCAAGACCAGTGTTTTTATGTTGCATGAACACCAAAATTGCTGCACGATATCTAGTAGACATGATAGGAAATCCAGGTGTCAGCAATTTGCTGTGTAAAATGTAAAGCGGCCCACACAGTTAACCTTCATCAGGAACAGTATTTGTGGGCCAAACCACAAAGGCTTCTCCCATCATCTCATTCACTGGGGATAACGTAAGGGAGAATCTGATGTCAGTCAGACGTGGACCGCTATGTGCAGATTTTTGCTACCAAGAAATAGCCCCCAGCAGATCTTGTTATTAAAAAAATAATAATAATAATAATAATAATAATAATAATTCTCAACAAGAATCCCATTTAAGTTTTTAAGAAAGCATTACAACGGTAAAACTTTGATTAAATGTGCTTCATGGCTGACTATCATGATGTTAATATGTAATTTCTCAGGACCTTAGGGTTTAGCCATGAGAACTGGAGCAAGTTTATAGTCAGTCTGGTGTACATGGTGAGGTCAAGGCCAGCCAGCACTATACAGCAATCCCCTTTCTAAGTCAAAAAAAATGAAAACTTAGTTCTTAATATGTCTTGAATGTACAAAGCTTTTCGGGCTTCACAATGGAATAACAGATTATACAGAGGAAATATGTTATACACAGGCTTTGTATAGAAGATAAAGGTAGCATCACTATTTCTTTGAAAGATATGAAGTAAGAAGGTCCAGAAGGTTTATAAGAGCCAGAGGGACATGGAGTTTGCCATGAAAGTGCATCTCATACAAGTGTCAAGACTCCAATGATGAAATCTCATCATTGTGAAAGGGGGAAAGTTCCTGGGACCTCAAGTCTGGCTGAAGACTTATGAGAAACTAGGAAATCCAAAGAATGGGAGAGATGGTCTTCCCCAGGAAAAGTTCACGAATTGGTACCCAAATCCAAGTGGTCAACCCTGAAATCATATACCTGTTTGCAACATTATAAAACTCAGAAGGTTGTAGTCATGTATTTAGGAGAAGGAGGAGGGGCAACATCTCCTAACAATGGTAAGAAAAATAGGTAATAATTTGAGGGAGAGCAAGGAGGTGCATGGAATGGGTTGGAGGGGAGAAAATGAAGGAAAAAGGGGTAAGTAAAGAATAAAAATACTATTAAATAAATTAAGTTTATAAATTTTAGGCCTTGACTAATTCTCAGAGCGTCATGGCATGATGACAGTTAACTAGTATATTTTCCAAAAAAAATGGCCACAATAACTTTTGTTTGGGAGCCTTTGTTTGCTGTTTTGTGACTCACTGCCAACCCTCTAAAAAGCATTTATTTTTTTTATCTCTTGTCTCCAGAAATTATTTACTTTGCATCACTATTGCAGATCGTGGACCACCAATGAAGGCATCACACCCAACCCCTTTCCTTGTACTTTACTTCCACTTGCACTTACTCAGGTCGTACCTGGTGACAGAGGTCAGACCTGATAACACATGGCTCCGCTTGAACTTCCACGGCCTCATAGGTAACCTCATATGAAAGCAGAGCGTACCTATGCATCTGAAGTACTTATACACAGAGTATGTATGTGGAGATAAAGTGCTTGCTGCTTTGACCCACCAAGTTTAGGATTGATTGCTAACACCTCAATAAATGGCTTTCTCCATTATTGCATTGCTTTCTCATTCTAACCATCGGTCCTTTTCCTCACATTCTAGAACTAAGATAACAACTGATACGTCCTTAATACTTTTATATATGTACATACATGCATGCCTTTTAAATAATCATAACTACTTTATCACAAAATGTATTTTCTTCAATTACCTTTTTAGTAATATAGAATTCTAAGAAAATTGTATTGTTAAGGTCTTAAAATATTTTATACCAGGGTTTCACATCTAAGATAAATTTATGTAAACCTGAAACTTTTCACTATCATTCTAACAAATTAATAATTCTATTTGTTTGGCCTAAAGTTTCTTACTTGTTTTTACTTAAGGAAAAGAACACATGATACCAGTATTATGCCCAAACAGTAGGCCTTATTGTCTGGTCTGACTCCTCAGAATTTCAGTTACCAGTGATCAATCACAGCCCCAAAATATTAAATAGGGAACTTAAAATAGAAGTGTTTCATACCATAGTGTAAATACATAAAGAAAAGGATCTTTTAGTTAGGGTTAATAATTTGAGGACAACACAAGAGTTTACTATCTGAAAGCATAATGTGTTTGGCACTATTACCCATCATTACTTAAACTTTTATTCTATGTAGAATATAACAAGGATTTTTCTTAAAGCATTGTTAATAAACATTATGGTTTTGAGACCTAACTGTTGAGAATAAAGGCACTTTTGCCTATACAAATATCTGCAAACTACTTATACTTCCTGGTAGCTTATCATGGATGTTTTCATCTCAAATATTATCTTTTAAATATCCTAAAATGAGAAGATTAATTTTTATCTTTAAATTCATGACCATGTTAAAAAGGAAACCAATAATCACCTTTCAAATGTAGGCATGCATGCATGTATGTATGATGTATGTATGTATGTGTATGTATAGATACAATATATATATAGAAATTGGACATCACATTATCTTCTCTCTGCATGCTCTCACGATCTGTGCTGTCACTGTGAGAATCATTCATTTTATTACACACACACACACACACACACACACACACCCCACATCACATCACATTTTACCAAGATAAGTCTCCCAACAAGCAGAGGCCAGAATCATCTGCAGGGTATTAACAATTGCTCATCCATCCCATTTATACCAGTGCTCTCAGAATGAGTGCTTCTTGGTATATGTTTGACTGTAAACAGTTACAGAAGCAAACTTCAGAACAAGGAAAATAAATGACATTTGAAATAGACTATGACTAGTAGAATAGAGGTAGCTTGAAAATCCCTGACTATAAAGGGAATCCACCACCACCCCCAGTCTGCTGATGGTGAACATATGCTTGTGGACCAAATGTCTTTTTAATTTGTACTTGCAGGAAGCATTTAAACAAACATTGTTGCAAAAGAAAAGGGGGATTTTATGTCTAAATGTTCAGCTTAATTAACATTTCTTGTGGGCTGAGAAGGTGTGAGCCAAAGTATTCACACATCTAAATGGTCTACTTCTCATTTTTTGTATGAAACAATTAGATGAAGCTTGTACTTTTCCCAGCAAAAGGAACTAGTGATTGTGGCTAGAGTCAGAAGTCACCAGCTGACCTTTCTTTATTTCAAGTTCTATATTAGTACAGAAGCAAACTATTTCTACAAAACTAAACAACTTAACAGCCCTTCTTCAGGGTTGCTTCACTGGGGTAAAAGGAAGTATAAATGAGACAAACACTGACCATTGGGAAAGGGGTCCTTTAGTGACTCACACAAGGTGCAGCCTCATGCAGGCCAGACTAGAATAGGAATTCGGATTCTGATATGGACCGTTAAACCGCATTCCTCTGTCCTCTCTCAAAGTCACAGGAAATGAGCATGCCACCTGAGCTTTGAGGTTTTACAATGAAACCATATTTCAGTCCTTCCTGCCTTTCTGCTCCCTTAGCCTTTTCCTTTCAAGCAATGAGACAAAGAGTCCGATGTGGTTAAACAGGCAACTCACAAACTCTTGCAGCCAGCTTGTTCTGGGAATAAACAAGTTGTTTCACGCGATTGTTAGTTCCGAGGGCTTTGTTAAAGAGGGAGCTCAAATAATGTTTGTCAGCAACGGTACAAACTAAAAGTCATAAGCAAAAAAAAAAAAAAAAGTGCATACAAAACCAAGTTCAACCCCACATGCAGAAACATATTGTTTCTTTAAGGCTAGAGAAGTGTTCCAATAAAGAGAGAAACTTGTACAGCCCATGTTCTCTTTATCCCAGCTTCTTTTTGTTTACCATTTGTCAGAAAATTAAAGAATTTTTACATTATTTGATCAATTTTTAAATGAATTGTCTTTCTGCTCTATTAAAACTTAAATATATAGAGACTAATTGTTATATTCTATTAAATCTCAAGCATGTTATGGAGTGGATATCTTTGAGCAATACAGGGCTACTTATTCCCACATTTAAGTGACACTTTCTTTTGCTTTCTTTTGATGTCTCTGTGGCTGTTCCATGACATTCTTTTCTTTGAATTTTGAGGATGAAAGCAAATATTTTCTCTTCTAAAGAATATAAAAATTGGAATTTAACATTACTCATCATTGTCAGAAATATGCTTTCTACTTCTTCACAACTTAAGCCTAAAATGGATAAGTGAACTATTCTGTCAGATTTCTCATTATTTGACTTATATACAGAACCTCACCCCAACCATGACCTTTGCCGGAGATGCATCTGAATCCATTGCCAACATTCAGAGTTTCTCACCATGGTAGCAACAACTGAGTTTAAATGTTGGTACATTTGGCCATATTTTAGGGATTGACTTGTATTCAATATTGACAAAGGTCTGCGGTAGCAAAAAGAAGGTGATGAAGAGAGGCCACTGTGCTGAGGATGCACAGGTGGACCAAGAAGGTACAACATGAGCTGGCAATGATGGCCACACATCTATTACTACCTATGTGGAAGGAGAAACCAGCAGAGTAAACAACCCTGACACAGAATCCAGGATGTCTTCAGAATTTTTTCGTGTCAAATGCTGAAAAATTATGAAAAGTGATAATGTAAGTGTACTCTGTGTGTGGCTCTTTTAACAACTTTCTCTAAATGCTGCCCTCAACTGTTCTCAAAGAGAAGAATTCACATTGAGCAGTCATCATCATCAGCACCAAGACCAAAAGAAACATCAAGCTTTATAGGCCATGTAAGCAAAGCATCTTTCAGACTTTTCTTCATTATCAAAAGCTCATTTACCTGGTGCCTACTAGGTATAAGAACATAAACATTAGAAGTTTCAGCCTTTACACAAACATCTGGTTCGAGGAGCATTTTTCAGTTTTGAATTAGACATTAAGTTATTCGGTGTCTAACTAAGGAAATAAGCAAATAAAGTCACACCGCCTGTGTGTATGTTCTGTGTTCTGCAAGACTGGTCAAAGCAGTACTAAATAGTCACAGCACTCAGATTTTAAGGGATGTTGAAAGACATTTTTGTTCCAATGGATCTTTGCTGCATGGAAGACAGAAGAACCCTCTACCTTAGAGTTAAGAAAGCATTGGGTTGATTCACACAATTAAATGAGAAGTTTCTGTAAACAGAGAAACATGGCAAATCACAAGAACATCTACCCTGTCAAACAGCACATTAAAAAAACTCTTAGCAAAAGAAATATGAACAGGTAATTTGTCAAGGTACTATATCCCATACATGGCCAGTGACAGGCTTGCATGACTCAGTGACAGAGGCATCTGGGAAAATTAGGCATTTCAGTAAATCGGTTACAGAGGATGGTGGAAAATAAAACCACTCCCAGGCCCATGTCAAAGACATACATGAGTCTTTCATACTCTCTCCCCTTATGTGCCATGGCTTTGCTTAACCTGACATCAATCTTGTTTCCAGAGTAGCCTTACACATGCCCATAGGTAATCACACACATGCATGTACCATATGTATATGTACACACATGCATATATAGACAATGTGCTCAGCTTATAATCTTTATTTTACAGTATATATCAACTATACTCAGCTTATTCTGTTGAAATTCAGCTATTACCAATTAAAGAAAATGTTTAAAATGAAACTATATTTTAAGACAATCCTTTAACTACTCAAAACATTTTCCCACAGATTTTTTTTACTAATGTTAGTGGTTGACAGTGACAATGAGGATGTGGAGACAAAAGAGGCATGACTATCCTCAGACTATTCACCTTCCCTCCTTCTCTCAAACAACATTAATTACTATTCAGACTGTAACCCATTCTCCAACACTAAAACCAAGCTTCCCCGTCATCACAATTTCCTAACTCAATCTCTGACTCACAATAGTCACTAAATAATTAGTTTTTAAAAAGGGCAGAAGATATGAAAGAAGCATTAATAATTATAGTGTACAATATTTAATAAATGTATGCTTTGTTTAAGATAAAATTGAACTATAACTTGAATTATCTCTGAAGCTAGTTTTGAAGTTTTATTCTTCAACTATTTTTGTAAGGCCAGCTCTTCATTAAGCTTCATATTCAGAAAATATGTTTGGTTGGTGTAAACAAATGCTCAATTAATATTCTTATTCAAAAGCAAAACAAAAAGGATTGTACTTCTGTCAGAAATCTTTTTAAAATAATAAATATTTAAAGTTTTAAACATGTGCAAATCATCAGCATTATTAACCAGTTACAGAATCTGAATGTTTGTCACATAATGATCTGGTACCTATCCATCTGACTAGATTTTAGGGTCCTTGAAAATACTCCATTATCTACGTCAACCACGCATTTTATAGATCCTATCATGAGGGATGACTAATAAGGGACCACACACCCAGAAAGACACACATGGTATGTACTCACTTATAAGCAGATATTAGCCATATAGTACAGGATAACCATACTATAATCCATAGACTCAAAGGAGCTAAGTAACAAGGAGGGCCCAAGGGAGGATGCAAGAATCTCACTGAGAAGGGGAAGCAGGATAGACAGAGGAATTACTTGAAAAAAAAAAGAACAGAATAGGAGGGGGAATGCTTAGGGAAGTAAGGGTGGCCATCTATTGTTAGGACAAGAGAGGGGGCAGAAGAACAGAGGGCTTGCAGAAAGAAGAGACACTGTGGCCTGCAGCTTCTCTGAGACAGTCTGGAGACCTATGACATAGTAAGCTCCTGGGAGGATATGAGGTGACTCTAGCTGAGACCCCTATTATTGGAAGATGTGGAGATTGAAAAGGCCACCCTATAACCAGATAGCACTCCTAGTAGAGGGAGAGGAACACCAACCCACCCGCAAAAACTTCAGCCCAAAATTTATCCTGGCTACAAGTTGTACAGAGATAAAAAAAAAAAAGGAGAGATTGAGGGAATGCCCAATTAATTCCTATCCACACCATGCAAGAGAGCCAACTCTGATGCTATCAACAAAGCTCTGCAATGATTGCAGACAGAAGCCTAGCATAGCTGGGCTCTGAAAGGCTCCATGCAACAACTAATAAAAACAGATGCTGAGACCCATAGTCAAACATTGGGTGGAGTACAGAAAACTTTGTGGAAGAGTGGGAGAAAGGATAGAAGGACACAAAAGGAACAGGAGTTCCATAAGAAGACCAACAGAGCCAATTAACCTGGACCTAGGGGGTCCTTGTTGAGACTGACTCACCAACCTTGGACCATGAATGGGCTGGACCTAGACATCCTATACATACGTATCTAGCATGGCCATCATGTGGGTTCTCTAGTAAAGGGAGTGGGATATGTCTCTGATAAGGAATTTATTGAATGTTTTTTGATAATTTTCCCCTGGTAGGGCTACAGAATGAGTTCCACGAAGGCCAGGGCTACACAGAGAAACCCTGCCTCAAATGATAGATAGACAGACAACAGTAGGCCAGCACAGCCAGAAGAGGAGACCAGTTCACAGGACTCAACCCCATCATCTTCCATCCCTAGGAGACTCATTTCCAGACAAGCAACATTCAGCTTAGAGACCTCTTTGCTGATGATTCCTGATCCACTAGACCTACCTGGGACAAGGCTAGCAAAATGAGCACCAGGCCTGATAATACCATAGAAAACCAGATAGTTAGATAGACCTAAGCATCACCAAAGAATACAAAAAAATGGAAGAGAGAATCTTAGATGTAGAATATACGATTGAAGAAATGGGTGTATCAGTCAAAGAAAGTACTGAATCTAAAAAGTTCCTCACCCAAAATATCCAAGAAATGAGGAACACTATCAAACAACTAAACCTAATAATAGAAGGAGAAAATTCCTAGCTCAAAAGACCAAAAACTATTTTCAATACAATCATAGAAGAAACTTCTACACCTAAAGAAAAAGATGGTGTATAAACATATAAGAAGCTTACAGAACACCGGATATGTTGAACCAGAAAATAAAATCCTCCTGCAACATAATAATCAAAACACTAAATGTATATAACAAAGAAAGAATATTAAAAGCTGAAAGAAAAAAGGCCAAGGCAAATATAAAGGCAAACCTATCAGAATTACACCTGATTTCTCACCCAAAACTCCAAAAGCCAGAAGGGCCTGGGCAGATATCTTACAGACACTAAAATGCCACAGATATCAGCCATACTAAGCAAAATTTTAATCATCACAGAGGGAGAAAATAAGATAATAGATGACCAAACCTAATGTAAACAGTACCTAGCCATAAATCCAGCCCTACAGAAGATACTAGAAGGAAAATTCCAACCCAAGGAGGCTAACTACACCCAGGAAAACACAGGAAATAAATAATACCACTTCAGCAATACCATAGAAGAGAAACACACACACACACACACACATACACACACACACACACACACACACACACACACACACACACACACACACTTACTTTACCATCAACAATATCAAAATAACAGGAACTAACAACCAGTGGTCACAAAATCAATGCCCTTAACATCCCAATAAAAAGACACAGGCTAACAGAATGGATATGAAAACAGGACCCATCATTTTGTTGCATACAAGAAACGCACCTCAACAATAAAGATGGGCATTAACTCAGAGTAAAGGGCTAGAGAAAGGTTTTTCAAGCAAATGGAATCTAGAAAAAAGTTGAAGTAGTCATTCTAGTATCTAATAAGATAGACTTTCAACAAAAAACTAATCAAAGAGATAAGGAAGGATACTTCATACTCATCAAAGGAAAAATACACCAGGACAAAGTCTCAATTCTGAACATCTGTACCTCAAACACAAGGGCACCCACATTCATAAAAAGAAACATTACTAAACCTTAAATCACACACCAAACCCCACATATTAATAGTGGGAGACTTCAACAATCCACTCTTACAAATGGGCATTTAATTCAGACAAAAACTAAATGGATAAATAATGAATCTAACAGACATCATAACCAATGGATCTAGCAGATCTCTACAGAATAGTTCATCACCTCACAGAAGATTCTCCAAAATTGGCCACATAGTCAGTCACAAAAACAAGCCTTAACAGATACAAAATATTGAAATAACTCCTTGTATTTTATCTAACTACCATGTATTCAAGTTGGACCTCAACAACAACATAAGCAACTGAAAGCCTAAGCTTTATGGAAACTGAACACCTCCCTACTCAATGAGCACTGCCTTAGGAAGAAGCAAAGAAAAAAAAAACTGACTTTCTAGAATGTAATGAAACTGAAGGGAAAGCATACACAAACTTATGGGACACAATGGAAGCAGTGCTAGGTGTAAAGTTCATAGCACTAAGTGCCTGCATAATGAAATTGGAGAGATCTCATACTAGAAATTTAAAAACATACTAAAAGCCTAGAACAGAAAGAATCAAACACACCCAAGAAGAGTAGACAGCTGGAAATAATCAAACTTGAGGCTGAAATCAATAACTTAGAAACAAAGAGTACAATACAAAAAATAAGTGAAACCAAGAGATAGTTCATGGAGAAAGTCAACAAGATAAATAAATTCCTAGCTAACTATTTTAAAGTCCGAGAAAAAGTATCCAAGTTATCAAAATCATAAATGAAAAGTGGGATGTAGCAACCAACTCTGAGGAAATCTAGGAGCAAACTAGATGGCCCCCAAATGATGAATGGATTAAAAAAAAATCTGGTACATTTACACAATGGAATACTACTCAGCTATTAAAAACAAGGAAATCATGAAATTTGCAGACAAATGGATGAAAGTGGAAAAAAAATCCTGAATGAAGTAACCCAGACCCAGAAAGACACACATGATATATACTCATTTAAAGCAGATATTAGCCATATCCTCTTAGTACAGGATAATACTACTACAATTCACAGACCCAACAAAACTGAATTTCACTTAGAAATGGAAATAGCATAGGCATCAGAAGTAGTTGAAGAGACAGAACAGGATTGGAGAGGGAAACAATAGGGGGAACAGATGTGAGGAGGACAGGAGGACAGAGGACTTGCACAGAGAAGACAATCTGCGCAGGGGCATTTCTGAGACAAGCTGGAGACTTACAGCAGGGTAGGCTCCAGGGAGGATATGGGATGGCTCTAGCTGAAACTCCAAGTAGCGGGGGTCATGGACACCCTCTACTAGACAGGATTCCTAATGGGGGGAGATGGAACACCAACCCACCCACAAAAATGCCAACCCCAAATTTACCTTGCCTACATGATGTGCAGGGATAAAAATGGAGGAGAGATGGAGGGAATGTCCAACCAATCCCTGGCCCAACCTGAGACCCACCCCATAGGAGAGAGCCAACCCCTCACACTAACACCGAGACTCTGCTATGCTTGCAGATGGGAACCTAGCATAGCTTTCTTCTGAGAGGCCCCACCCAGCAAAGGCTTGACGCAGAGACTGAGACTCACAGCCAAAGATTGAGTGGATTCCAGAGAGCCCTGTGGAAGAGTTGAAGAAAAGATAGGACACAGAGGTAACAAGAACTCCACAAAAAGACCAACAGAACCAAGTAACTTGGGCCCAGGGTAGCCTGGGGAGTCTGAACGACCAACCAAGAACCCTGCATGGACTGGAAATAGGCCCCTACAGCAATATACCTGATGAGCAACTAGGTCTTCTTCTAGGGCCCCTAGTAAGGGGAATGGGGGGGTTGCTTCTAACATAGACTCCATTATGTACTTTTTGATCACTTCCCCTGGTGGGGCTACCTTTCCAGGGCCCTGTCGAAGAGGATATGCTCAGTCCAGCTGCAACTTGAAATGCTTGGGTGGGTTAATTGGAATTCTACCTTTCCTGAGGGGGAGGGGGAAAAATAGAGGGAGGGTGAGATCGGGAGGAGAGGAGAATACGGACGATGATTGGGATGTAAAGTGGTCAACTAAATAAATAAAGTTAAAAGTTTTTTTTTAAACAGTACTATGATGACTATGTTTTTGTTTTTATGCCAGGTGTGGGGACATAGACTGTCCACAGCAGCTGACTACGATTTGCCTCATTCTCTAGCGGAGGTATGTTTTTGCTAGCTCAGATAATTTCTGCAATTGTGTGATGTCTGGAGATCAAGAACTTTTCAGAGAGTATATAAATGCTAGGGCCACCACAGGCAGTTGTTGGTCTTTATTTGTCATTCAGAGGGAGTTGGGTGTGATTTGTTAGAAGAAAGAAATTAGATTCATGAATATATATATATATATATATATATATATATATATATATATATATATATATATATATATCCTATTTAGTGATAGGGGTGAAACCAGGAGGATAAAAGGTAGGAAAAAAGAGAACCACAAACTAGCAAAACACAAGCAACACTACTGCACAGCATGCAGTCATTATTGAAAAACAGTAGGTATAACACTTCTCTAAAATTCAGTGACTAAGATGCCATATCAGTGGTAGCAGTTATTCTCCTACAATGCCCAAAATACACATCTAGAAGAATAGATTAAAATCTGAGTGACATTTAAAAGCAATAATTCATGGTATTTATAAGGGACTCGTAGGGATCTACACATTTGGAATATAAGAAACTTAAAAATCACTTCTAGGAGGTAATTCTAGTTAGGAGAGACTGAACATGGATAGTTAAGAAGGAAAATGGTATGATGGCTTGAATTATAATAGCCCCCAGATGTGCATATGTTTGAACATTTGGTCCATAGTTGGTGGAACTTCTTGGTTTAGGAGGTGTGGCCTTGGAGGAGGTGTGTCACAGGTACCAACTCTGATGGTAAAAACCAGTCATCCTCAGAGCTCTCTGTAGGCGTTGAACTTTTTCATACCTATTTTATTTTGGGTTCTTTAATGCTTATATCTCCCTTCCAACAACCTACCCTAAATAAAAGAGAAAAGGTTACCAGTTCCTTGAAGCAATTCCACCTGTTGTAGTCAGGATTTCAGCAGACCCATTAAACAGCAAACCAGCAACTCAGCAAAGGTGACTGCAACTACAGCAGCTAGACCCTGGAACCTCACAGCAATCTCTCTCGAATGGTTCCCTCTAAGAGCATCTCAAAGTGAAGCAATGAACAAGAAAGGATACAAAATGATGCCAAGACCAAAAAGCCTCTCATATTTTTTTGGCTCTCATATATATTCTCAGAGTCCATATTGGGATGATTACCAGTTGGCAAAGACCGTTCCCCCACAAGTGACAGTTTCTCTTTTCTTGGAAAAACACCACGTGTTCTTTCACAAGTCTGTTTCACCTTGCATACTTAGGATCAAAATAAACACATGTTTATGTCCACTACAGTTCTCTCTACTTCCTGTTTGTGGACTGGGATGAGAGTTCTCAGCTGATGTTTCAGCCAACATACCTGCCTACCTGCTGCAATGCTTTTGCCCAAGATGCTGATGGACTTTAGAAATGTAAGCCTCAAGTAATCCCTTCCTTCTCTAAGTTGTCTGGGTCATGGTGTTTTATTACAGTAAGAGAAAAACTAATTAACACAGGGTTTTTTTTGCTTATTTCTTTATTTACTAAATTTTCTTTCATTTTTCAAATTGAAAGGAGCAATAACTTTCAGACATGTTTCCAAATAAAAACAAAGGACTGAGAATAACACTGTGACTAAGCTGATTATTATTTTTAGCATCTAAAATGTATTTCCTGCTTAAACTATGTCAGGAACTTTGCTATGGATTTGTTTTCTATTTACAGATGGAGAGGCTAAAATTCAGAAAAATGACCTAACCTATTTAAATCCAGATAATAAGAGGCCTAGCTAGAACATAGTTATTCTGGATGCCTCCCCAACCACAGGTTCTTAAAAATGACAGATAGTTTTAAAAAAGGAGGGGTTGGTATATAAAGGTCTGTGCAAGAATTATATTTATCTCTAAAGTCATAGAATATAAGAATGAAAAGTGTTCAGCCTAGCTTAGTAATACCTTATCCAAGCAATGTGGGTGGGGCCAGACCCTGAAGGCAACTGCTGTTGATGAGTGGCTGCTTGGTGAGCTGATAACACCTTCTGACCACAGCTAAAGACTCCCAGGTTCTTAGAAAACACAAATAAACTATCAAACAAACAGAAAATACCACAGAGCCAGACAACCAACAGTATACTGATTGGAAACTCATGCTAACCAACATTTGAACTTATAGTGATAATGTTGGAGAAATACAACCAAGCTAATTAAATTATCAACACAATCATAAAACATGTACCTTCTGTGAGAGCATCATTGTGTGTTGTTCTGATGGACTTGACTCATAATGTCTTACCTTACATCCTGTCATTTGAAACATATCTAGAGAAGAGAAAAATCTGGGTGTGAACTTTCTTGAGTCTTATATTTGATACCAATATATATGTTTGAGATAAGTATTCTCTCCAGTGAGAAACGTAGTCAGAGGATTTACCCAGTCAAGCCTTAACATGCCAGCTGAAAGGAGGCTCCTTTTCACTCTACAAACTTATGGGCACATGAGGGTAGGTGAGAATCCAACAGATTATCTCAATGGCATGTAGAGTCATTTTTGGTTTTAAAAATTTATATTTTAATTACAACCTAGCCTCTAATTTTTTCTCCCTCTAAAACTTTCCATATACCACTCCTTGCCTTGTTTTTCTTTTCTTCAAACTCATTGACTTGTTTTTCATTAACTGTTAAATTCTCTCTCTCTCTCTCTCTCTCTCTCTCTCTCTCTCTCTCTCTCTCTCTCTCTCTCTCTCTCCCTCCCTCCCTCCCTCCCTCCCTCCTTCTCTCCCTCCCTCCCCTAAATAAATAAGTACAACTCTTTTTAAAGAATAGATGCTGCTATTTACATAATGTTTTTGTCCAACGGTATTTAAAACCAAGCCTTTAAACTTGAGCTAGCAAATATTTTAGTGTTTTACATATAATCAGAATTATATTGGTAGAATGTATGCATAAGTATTACTAAATTTATGAATGTAAGTTTACCATGATCAACAGTTCAGTGGTATCAGTGTCTTATTCTTTTGTTCATTTCTCATTAAAATGTAGTGTACTTGTTGTAAGTTCATTAATTTGTACATGCTCATGATGACTGAAAAACTATAAATCAGAGGGGCATGATCATTAGGAATTGCAATAATATATGACAGATTTTGTATTTAATTGCCTCAAAATTATTTGAAGTTCAGAAAAATTATAACTTTAAGTAACTGATATACTTTTGAAGATTCACTTATTACTTGCAATAAATGTGAACATCTTCAAAGAAGTTTCACATCTCCATATTGTATTTTTAGTACTTATAGTAAAAAAATACACAAAGGTTTGGTTTACAATGTAATTATATCATGTTGAGTATTACTTAGATTTCAATTTGATCAGTGATTGAGAAGCGTTTTCCAGTTTTTCTCTCTATTGCTGCTCATTTTGTCTCCTATTGTATGCTTACAGTTAATTAATAGAAACTTCTAGATTTGAAGATGATTCTGTGGGACAGCGGAAGAATGGTAAGACCAGAACAGGGCAGTAAACACTGAATCATGATGACACAAGAAAGATTTCTAATCCAGATCCCTCTGGGAGGGTGACTACCATCGTCTGATATAAGGCTCAATTCTTAGATACTAAATCAAACCTCTAAGAGATTCATTTTCCCACTAAAGAGGCATTTCTTTACCCTGCGTGTCATCAATCCTCAACCTAAAAAAGGAGGATTTAATTCACTTTTCCAACCTGCTCAGGTCTGTAAGAAGCAAGAGGCAGCACCACTAAATCAAGGGTTGCACATACTGATGGATCAGGAGTCACAATAGAAACTGTTTCTGTAGGCCGTATAGCTTGAGGAGCTGGCACTGCCTCCTCCAGGGCATAGGTATTTGGAGATAACTCAGTAACCATGTCCTGTTCACACAATTGCAACATGGGTCAGATCGTGCCACTGTCTCCTTAATGGGCTCAGCAAGGTCTATACACACCTAGACATTTATCTAGAGACTTATCTGACAACATAAAAATGACTCATTTATCTTTTTAAACCACATTGCTAAGACCATACAGACAAATAATTTACAAAAACTTAGATGCTATTTGATTGACTGGAACATTTCTTCTTCAGTTAGTAATAAAAGTAACACAAAGGAGAAAGTTGGCTTCATTGATGCTGGTGGTTTCTTGGGGATAAGATTCCTAGGAGCAGTTGAATATGGGAGTTTATAAAAGTGCTGTGCTGCTTTCTTAGGAGTTTATTTTGTGTCCCTAAAACTGTATACTTCAGTCCTAACCCCAACTATGTCAGAATGTGACTGCGTTTGGAAAAAAGATTCTTTGTAACTAACATATATTGGTGTGACATGAAAACCCTGGAACCTTAATGTGACTGGGGTCTTTAAAAGAAATGACACAAAGAATAGACACTTGGGAAAAGCACGGATGATGGAGGGAAAGAAGGGAGTGATGAAAGGACAGGCAAGAAACTTCAAGGATGACAAATCAAAAGTAACTAGACAGGGAATGTTCCTGTCCTCTCTTCTCATCCCATCTTCTCCTCTCCCCACCTTTCCCCATCCCTATGCTTGAAACTTCACAGAGAACATGGTCCTCTAAATGATGTGTGTAGAAGGAATCTCTTCAGTGTTGTATGGATAAAGTACCTGTCAACTAAAGAACCTGTGACCTATAGGTGAGGCAGGAAATAGATGAGCCATCTGGCCGGCAGAAGGGATTCTGGGATGGAGCCAGGTGCATAGCAGCCAGCAAGACATATGGTGCTTGAGCTCAGGTAATCAGCCACATAGTAGAATGTAGATTCGAATAAATGGATTCTTTTAAGTTATGAGCTAGTCAAAGAAGAGGCTAGCTATATGGCCTAGGTATTTGTAAAATAGTAATTGAGTTCCATGAGTCATTATTCCTGGAACTGAGGGATAGGAGTAACCTCCCCCAAAAAGGTGATTTTTTTTTTTAGTCCTTCTTCACCTAGTTTGAAAGAATGCAGTCTCATTTTAAGGAATCGAGTGTGTAGAACTTGGTTGCCAGTTCTAAAATCTGCACGTTGCCTGCACATGCAGTATATGATTCCTAGGATGATGTTTGCATTTTAGCAGTGAACTTTGACGAATAACCAATAGTCAAGAAATTATTTTTAATTGTTAAAATGCTATTAAAAAAAAGGACATCTCACAATTTTATATGTATTTCTTTTTAGTGAAAATTGGTTATATTAATTTGTGCTTTTAATGTAGTTCTGTTATATATAATAAAAACTAAATTTATGGATTAAAAAAACATAAGGAGAACAGGTAAGGTTCGTTTTAGTAATATATTTTATTTCCAACATGCCAAGATATCAATGTAATGTAAACATAATAAAAATTGGTGGAATAAAAAAATAAATAAATAAGTCACTGGCCCTAGATCCCAGGTATTTTTGTTCATAGCTGATGTGATCATGTTTTTGTTTTGATCCCAAGTGTGATATGTGCAACAGACTTGTGAGAGGACACACGGTGTTTGTGCCCATTAAGGTGTCTTTGCCAGCTGATAAACATCCTAGTATGGACTCTGAGAGTAAAGCAGGAAGCTTTTCTTTTTCTTTTTCTTTCTTTCTTTCTTTCTTTCTTTCTTTCTTTCTTTTCTCCTAGAAAAAAGATGTTCCAGCGAATGCTTCAAGGTTCCAGGTTCCAGCTGCTCTCACTGCAGCCACTTTTGCTGAATTACTGCCTTGCCGTTTCATGAGTCTACTGGAATTCTGATGACGAAGAGTGGCATCGCTCCAGGGAAGTAGGTCGAAAAAGGTCTAGTTCTCCTATCCCCATTAACCTCTTTTCTCTCCTCTCTATGCTGGGTTGGTTGGAAGGGAGGCATAGGTACTAAGGAACTCTAAATAAGGTAGGTTGGTAAAAGATCAAAGCCTACGGGTGGCACTCATATGTGGCTTGGGCATAAGGGGTAACTTAATTTCTAATACAAGAGAGGAAACTTCAGGTTTTGAAGGTAAAAAGATACTGCTGCCAGGTGTCAGCAAAACGACAGCTTCTGCCCTGGGGTTCTCTCCTGCCTTGTGTCCAGAGGGAATTTTCTGTGTCTGCTTTGTCTTCTTCTTTTACTCTATTTTTTAAAAGATTAGAAGAATGCCTGATGTTGAAGTCTCCCATCCTATTGAAACTTTAGGTGTGAGAAGCCTGGGAGAAAGAGGAAATGGAAGGATCCAGTGGGTCCTGGAAAACTACAGGCGAGTCTGGGCCCTGGGGTCCTCCGCAAACTGTGGCAACAGCCAAGGAAAAAATAGGCAGTAAAAACCTTGAACCCCTACCCGGACTAGCCGATGGACATTCTCCACTGTTGAGTGGAGAAGAAGATCTAACTCTCACACAAACTCTGGTGCCCCATATTTGATCATGTCCCTTGGATGGAGATGCCTGGTGGCACTCAGAGGAAAGATAATAGGTCACCAAGGAGAGACTTGATACCGTATGAGCATATTCAGGGGGAGGAGATCCCCCTCAGACACAGACATAGGGGAGGGGAGTAGGGGGGGGAAGTGGGAGGAAGGGAGGGATGGGAGGATACATGGGATGGGCTAACAACTGAGATGTAATATGTATAAATTAATAAAAATGTATTTAAAAAAAAAAAAAAGAAGAAGAAGAATGCCTGATAAGATACAGAAGCAGAAAGTGTTACTCATTGCTACAGCTCTGGAAAAGATTTCAGAGTTGGTGGTAAAACAAGACGATGTATGGGTAGAGATGGAAGCATTTGGGAAGCAAATAGGACCACTGATAAAGGGAGGGAAAAAGTGTTCAGATTCAATGGTAACTAAAAATGCGATTTCTCTGCTCTTGTCTCCCTGGCCTGCTCCATGCACCAAGTGTTCGGAATACCTGTATGTGGCAGCACACGAGGAAGAATGGGAAATCAGACAGGCCAAAAGGGTGATGGAAGAATGGGAAGCCATACAGGGCAAAAGTGTGCCATTAGGGGAATTGCCTAGCGCTACACAGGCACCATCCAAGTCTTTGTGCAACAGTCTGCCACAACCCCATTTCTTCAAAGATTTTCAACTGAAGTCGTGCAAGTTGCACAACATTATTATTATATTATAACCAATAAAAGTTAGGTTTATTTTATACAAACATCACACCTTTTCTCTCATGTCCCAAAACTCTGGGTGCCACATTTGTCAGCTTTCCTCACTGTCAAAATCAATTTATGAAGAAGAAAATTATTCGAGCTCACAATTTGAAAGTTTTGGTGCGTTATCAAAACTGGTCTTCAGTGGGCAAGGACATGGCAAGAAATTTCTGTCTTAGCAAAACCACTTACCTCATCATCAAAGAAACATTAACCATGTCTAAGAAAAATCCAGTAGCTCATCATGTCCTTCACTGCCCCACACCAATGACCTGACACTCTCTCTGCACAACTCTACAGAATGGTTAGATGGTGTCCTAATGTCACCAAGAAAAGGCCTGTAATACATAGGCCTTTAATGACAGGCTAGACCAAAATTACAGCATTTATGCTAGCTTTCTTTACTAATACAATGTATTTTATGTAGAAAAAAATTAAAAATCCCAAATAATCCTCATTCTTTGATTTTAATAGTCAAGCATGTCCAGGACGGTAACTACTTGTCAATGGATACTAGTTTCTCCCATATTTCATTCATGAGTACCCTTCCCTCTCTTTCTCCCTCTCTCCACACTGCTTTAGCCCTTACAACCATCCGTGTAGTTTGCTTCACCTCTTTCCCAGTTGAACTTCTTTTTAGCACCCTAATTTTCCTGATTTGGAATTTGCTACCTCAAATTAATGGGGCATAGCCTACAACTAATTTATGAGAAATATGAAGTGGGAAGTGTATGTTTCAGAACACATGTTTCAAGGGCCTTTATTCTTATACCAACTCCATTAATAGTTCGCACATGGATAGAATTCTAGGCTAGATATAATTTACCTTGAGAACATTTAACAAGTCAGTGTGTCACTTTAGTTTCCAGGGTTGACATAAACAATTCCGCCCCGGTTCTGATTCCCAGTTCTGATGCACAGTACTAAACATATTACTATTTGCTTTGTTTTGTGCAGAATTAGAATGTACGTTTTCCTTTGTGGTTATCTTTATGGCATAGAGTGATGTTCATGTATCTCATTATTTGGTACTCAGGTCTTTTGTGTAGATAAATGTATTTCCTTTGTCTTAAAAGGACCATATTCACAACTTCTGCTTCTACCTTTTCCTTTTTATCCCTTGTAAATGCATCCTCAATCTCATTAATTGTACAATTATATCTCCTTTTGTCATTTATATTTTTCTTGTGGTCCTTAATGTTTTTTCCCAAAAGATGTGTCTTCAGCACTCATTGTTTTCATTTTCTTCTCTAATATGTTTTAGAGTTTCTGTGGAGAAGATATACATTTAAAGCAGGTATACCTACAAGTTTAGCATATCAGAAAGGGGCTGGCATTACAATAAACATTAATGGCCTGCTCTTTAGATTCAATAAAAATAGATTAGCACATAACAGACTGAATAAATGACATAGGAATGAACTAAACAATAAATAATTCCCTACGTTATATCTGGTTTACACCTCTTTTCACTCATCCATCTTTATTATCTGCCAGTCTCCACTTCCATGCAGCAATTCCAAGCTATCCTGTTTCTATAATTGGCATCCCAAACATAGGTATATTCTGACAATAAAAATTAATCTGTATTTTTATGAACTACACACTTTGATTATTTTGCTTATTGCCAACTACATATATGTGAATGTGTGTAAGGTTTAGTCATTTAAAACACTTTATTTCATTTATAGACAGAGAAATTTCTGGTAACTTTAGAATAAGTAAAAGGACTCTACTTTCTACTTTTTAAGAGGTGAAACTCCATCCCAACTTTTTATTTATATTTCTACACCCTAAATGCCTTCTGTAAACAAGCAAGAAGAAGTATTAATTCTACACTTTGATATACTGAGTTTTTCTCTGAATAAATATTTTAAAGATGTATTTCTAGGAGTAAAGACACAGTTCCCAATAATGTTTACATATATATATTTACATATACATTTACATATACACACACACACATACATATATATATATATATATTGCAGTTTTAGGGGAAAGTCATAAGATTTCATTGTTATTAATACATTTGATAGATCTGTGGATGAAATTGTGCTTGTGATTAGGGCATCAGTATTGGTGCTTTGATGCATTAATGCAGATTCTGTTTGGAATTAAAATGTTCTTTCCTGGGGAAGAAATATGGAGACTAAAAAAATTCACAAAACTTAGCAGACTCAGGAAGCTTATAGCACTCAGGTTTCCTCCCAAGGTTAGGTAAGTAGTAAACAACTGTGGGATGGGTGTACTTAATGGCACTGCCAGCAGGCTATGCAGTGATTTCAGTGATCCATGTTTCTCATTTACCATATATGTTATTCTATGTGCAGCTGCCTTGCATCATCCATGCCCCTTAATAAGCTGTGTTTCACCACGCTAGACTTGGGTGCAATCATTTCTGTGGTCTGTAATAGGTACACTCTGGGATGAAGAAATGTTTGCCTTCTTCTCCCCAAGAAAAGTCACACATCATTGAGAAAGGACCATGTGAAGATTTTCAGGTTTCCATGTCTTTAATCTGGTTACACAGTTAAAAAATTATTTTTAAATATTTCACTAGCTGATGCAGTTTTTATCTCTTTTCTTAAGAAAAGACATCCTTCTCTCTTTATTCATGAACTCCTTGGAAAATGTTTATCTGCTAGATGTAAAAGAAGAGCATGGCTTGGCGGCTCTGATCTATCATCTGACATTATTCAGGGAAGTTAGTTCTCCAACTGCCACTACATTTACCACAAGAAAATTGGAAATGATTTGTTTGGAGATATGTAGCTATTTCTAGAAACAAGATGTTTACACAACTTTCGGAAAAGGTTTATTATCTGCCTTAACTAAATATACTGTAACTACATAAAAAATCAGTATAAGTTTTGCTTCATGAGCTCAACTTATTAATATACACAGTCCCTGAATCCATAACATGATCATTCTCCGAAATCATATGAGAAGTTTTTCCAGACAAGTTTCTGAAAATGATGTTGTTAATTAAGGCCAAGAACTGATTGGACAGTAACAATGTTTCTATAAGATTGTTTCCATGTTTCTTCTGGTCTCTGAAATGCAAGCCAATCTTTTATTTTCACACAGCCCTGTGCCTTCTTCATTAGTTAGGATCCTTAATACCTGAAGTCATCAGTTAAATATCTGTTTTCTATAATTAAAAAATCAGCCCTCAAATGAAAGTCTGTTGATTTATTTGCTTCATCCACTCATTCATTTATACATTCACTTATTTATGAAATACTCATTTGGGTCACTAAACATACAGAAGCAAATGTGTATGTGTAAAGATCTCAGGAGTATTTGATAAATTAGAGAATATATAAATGAATGAGTGAATGAATAAACAAAAATTTAAAAAAACAGAAATCTTATCTTATCAAAATTATGATTGAAATACATAATAAAAGTTGGAAACTTTGAAACAATCATGTGTTTTACAACCTTTGACCATCCAAGAGCTTATTTAATTTTATTATTCAAAATAGAGCTAATATAGAGCTAACAAGGAATAATTTGAGTTGTCTGAGAATTATCCAGGGAGAGGATCCCAAAAACAGAAGAGGAAGTAAGTTATATTCCTCTACTGTAAGTATTTAAGAAATAAGATCTGACTATATTTGGCTGGAAATTATTATAATATAATAATTAGCATCATAATTCATTAAATGACCCATGAAATGTGAGCCTCTGATACGAGTTACCACATTCTTCTAAGTGAAGAATCAAACTGAAATACTACACTTCTTTCTGGCACATCATAATTTGATACCTAGACAGAAATTATGGGATTTTTCATAAACTACTGTAGAAACATTATCAGTTTGATATTTTTAGTATTCAAGTAACTTCCCATCATTTTATTTTTGCATTTTAAGGACATGTAGGGCATGGAAATATGTAATGTCTCACTGTGGGCATGCACACATAACTAGAATATGACCATAACAATATTTCATACAATCTGAACAAATGCTCTAATGTGCAACAGCAGACACCTATGGTTAACAAAACTTCTCCATATTTGGTCACATTCCTTCTTGTACAACTGTTGACTTGTCTAAGACATTTGCTTCTTCAAACTTTACATTAAAAACATAAACTCTGTTCATTGTGTCAGTTTTTATAGTAAATTAATTTCTTACAGTTCAGAAAAGCTTTTATTAGGAGTGTTTAGAAACTTGATTTTTAAATTAATTCATTCAGATTACAACTCAATTTTTTTTAATTAATTTATTCATATTACATCTTGATTGTTAGCCCTTCCCCTGTTTCCTCCCATTCCTCCCTCCCTCCCACTTCCCCCCTTCTCCTCTCCCCTATGTCTGTGATTGAGGGAGACTTCTTCCCCCTATGTATGCTCTAAGATTATCGAGTCTCTTCTTGGTAACTTGCTATCCTTCTTCTGAGTGCCACCAGGCCTCCCCATCCAGGGGACGTGGTCAGAAAAGGGGCACCAGAGTTCACGTGAGAATCAGATCTCACTCTCCACTCAACAGTGGAGAATATCGTGTTCGTCGGCTAGGTCTTGGTAGGGGTTCGAAGTTTACTGCCTATTTCTCCTTGGCTGGTGCCTTAGTTTGAGGAGGACCCCAGTACCCAGATCTGCCTGTCATAAAGTTCTTCTTGTAGGTTTCCAGGACCCTGTGGGTCCTATTATTTCCCCATTCTTCCATGCTACTCTCGCCTAAAGACTCAATAGGATGTCCTCTCCTCTGACCCACTTTCTTGGTAAGTAAGGTTTTTCATGGGACATACCCCTGGGACTAGTGTTTTGATATAAGTGAGTATATACCGTTTGTCTCTTTTTGCTTCTGGGTGAACTCACTCATTATGATAATTTCTAGGTCAATCCATTTGTCCACAAATTTCGGGAATTCCTCGTTTTTAATAGCTGATTAATACTCCATAGTGTAAATGTACCATAGTTTCTTAGTCCATTCTTCTACTGAGGGACATTTAGGCTGTTTCCATGTTCTGGCTATTGTGTATAAAGCAGCTATGAACATGGTTGAGCATATGTCCCTGTTGTGTGTTAGGGCATTTTCTGGGTATATTCCAAGGAGTGGGATAGCTGGGTCTTGAGGAAGCCCTATTCCCATTTTTCTGAGAAAACGCCAGATAGCTTTCCAAAGTGGTTGTACTAGTTTGCATTCCCACCAGCAGTGAAGGAGTGTTCCTCTCTCTCCACATCCTCGCCAACATGTGGTGTCATTTGAGTTTTTGATCTTAGCCATTCTGATGGGTGTAAGATGGAATCTCAGTGTCGTTTTGATTTGCATTTCTCTGATGCCTAACGAGGATGAGCATTTTTTTAAGTGTTTCTCAGCCATTTGATATTCCTCTGTTGAGAATTCTCTGTTTAGTTCTAAGCCCCATTTTGCAATTGGGTTGTTTGGTTTTGTGGTGTTTAATTTCTTGAGTTCTTTATATATTTTGGATATTAAACCTTTGTCAGATGAAGGGTTGGTGAAGATCTTTTCCCAGTCAGTAGGCTGTCGCTTTGTTCTCTTGACAGTGTCTCCTGCCTTACAGAAGCTTCTCAGCCTCATAAGGTCCCATTTATTAATTATTGACATTAAGGCCTGGGCTGTGGGTGTACTGTTCAGGAAGTTGTTTCCTGTGCCTATGTGTCCCAGGCTCTTCCCCACTTTTTCCTCTAACTGAGTTAATGTCTCTGGTTTTAAGTTGAGGTCTTTAATCCACTTGGACTTGAGTTTTGTGCATGGTGACAAATAAGGGTCTAATTGCATTTTTCTACATGTAGACATCCAGTTAGACCAGCACCATTTGTTGAAGATGCTATCATTTTTCCATTGAATAGATTTGGCTTCTTTGTCAAAAATCAGGTGAGCAAATGTGTGTGGATTCATCTCCGGGTCTTCAATTCGATTCCATTGATCCACCAGCCTATTACTTTGCCAGTACCATGCTGTTTTAATTACTGTTGCTCTGTAGTACAGCTTGAGATCAGGTATGGAGATTCCTCCGGAGGATCTTTTATTGTATAGGATTGTTTTTGCTATTCTGGGTTTTTTATTTCTCCATATGAATTTGAGAATTAATCTTTCAATATCTTCAAAATATTTTGTAGGTATTTTGATAGGGATTGCATTGAATTTGTAAATTGCTTTTGGTAAGATGGCCATTTTTACTATGTTAATTCTCCCGATCCATGAACAAGGTAAATCCCTCCATCTTCTGATGTCATTTTCAATCTCTTTCTTCAAAGGTTTGAAGTTTTTTTCGAATAAGTCCTTCACTTGCTTGGTTAAAGTTATTCCTAGATATTTTATATTGTTTGTGGCTATCGTGAAGGGAGTAGTTTTCCTAATTTCTTCCTCTGCCTGTTTGTCATTTGTATACAGAAAGGCTACTGACTTTTTCGAGTTTATTTTGTATCCTGCCAATTTGCTGAAGGTGTTTATCAGCTGCAGGAGTTCTCTGGTGGAATTTACAACTCAATTTTTATGCCATCACTTGTATCCTCACGTTCCTCCCTCCCTCCCGCTTTCAATCTATTCCCCTCCCCTAGCAGCACCTTATGCTACACAGTTTAGAAGTTTAGACAGTATAGAAGTGTTGCAAGTACAGAAAAAGATGAAACCAAGACCAAGGGCCTTTGCCTGCTGACCAACATGTCTAATAGCTTACTTGGTGATGTAACCTTGTGTTCAGTGTCTTTCCTCTGGATGTGTGAAATATCCATTTTCCTCCAAAGTCTGGCCACCTCTGTTGGAGTCATCTCACACAGGCTTCACCTTTGAAACTGTCTTTGTGTACTAGACCATCAATTTCATCTTCTATACTTGACTGTGGTTCAAAAATACATAAATATATCCTCCCCAGCCCATGTATTTATCTATTTTAAAGGCATTTAGTAGGGTCTCTTTCTAAGAACACACATGCAAGCATGTGCATGCTCACACACATACACGCACACACACATACACACACACACAAACAAACACGCACAGTACTTTCCTTAAACTCTCAGTTCTCATTATCTTCAGTGCATTTTGCTAAACAGCACTGTAAGACACCATAAAACCTCTGTCTCCTTAGATGAGGTTTTCTTTGAGTATACAAGCTAAGAGTCTCTCGGTTGATCACTTTCTGAAGTCAGATTACTTTATCCTATCTTTAACAGTTTCTGAGCTTTTAAATAAACACTTCCCAGTCTGCAAAAGCTTTGGTGGAGAAAAACATGACATCATCGCTGCGCTGTTCATTCTCTGTAACTGCCCACCACTCCCCGATCCCCACCCACACTTTCCCTTTCTAGTGCCTCAAGTGTTCTCGCCCTTTACTGATGGATCAAAAGGATAGACTTTCTGTTCCTTTTCTTTATTCTTCCCTTATAGAATACATCCTGACTTTAGCCCCCCATCCCTCCCTGTCTCTCAGTCTCCTCCCCGACCACCTCCCTTCTCCCTCAGAATCACTGTTCTATTTCCCTTCAGAAAAGAACACACTTGTAGGGGCTGGAGAGATGGTTCAGTGGTTAAAAGCACTGAGGACCTCAGTTCAGTTCCCAGCCCCCGCACAGCACCTCAAAACTGCCTGGAACTCCAGTTCCAGGGGATCCCACAGACACACGTGTAAGCAAAAACACTAATGTTCATAAAATAAAAATAAATTATAAAAAAAGAACACACTTGCACTCACCTGTGCACTCATGCGCGCGCACGTGCGTGCACGCGCACACACACACACACACACACACGACTTAAAACAAACATGGCATATGATGATGCAATAAGATTAGGCATAAATTCGTATAACAAGGCTGGAGGATGAAACCCAGAAGGAGGAAAAGAGTGCCACGAACAAGGAAAAGAGTCTGACATTTCCACTCCCGCTGATAGGAATCCAACGAAAACCCCAAGCTAAATAACCACAGCATGTAAGCGCAGGGCCTAGCTCAGACCCATATGGGTTCCTTGGCTGCCTCGGCAGGCAGTCTCTGTGGACCCCTGTAAGCCTGGCTGAGTTGGTTGTCTCTGACGTGTTCTGGTCCTTGACCCCTCTGGCTCCTACATCCTTTTTCCCCTTCTTTGGAGTTCCCTATGCAGCCTAGTGTTTGGCTGTGGGTCTCTGCATTATGTAAATACTTAATCCTCATCCTCCCCCACTTGCTTAGAGTCTCTTTGAAATGGATTACGCTCTTTTGTTCCTACCTGCATCCTGAGTACATGGGGAGAGCAAAGATGAAAGTAATTTCTCTGTAAAGGGTTCCAGAATGAACACTCACCTAAAAACAAAAAACAAAAAAATAAAAAAACAAAAACAAAAACAAACAAAAAACGCAGGTCTTAGGAAAGTCAACAATGTTTGGACCCTACAATTAAAAGACTTCCTGCCGCCACGTGCTGGGTCAAACTTGGCAGAGCATTGTATGCTACCTGGCATTTTTCTATTCTTCACCACTGCTTTTGCCCAGGAACCTAGAACCCATTTGTCTTTTCAAATCATTTTCTCGATGGAAAGAATCTCCAGCTTAACAACTCTGCCAATAACTGCTCAGCTCTTTAACATCTGTATCTTACTTGATATCATCATAAGATTTTTAACAACCAAGACTCAAAGGGGTTATCAGCTTCGTTATATAGCCACTGATCAACTGTTACCATCAAAAAGGCATAATATTTGTCTGCCATTTCTTCTTTCTTATACTCACTTGCTCCATTTTATTGAAGGGTCTTCCTTGGACTTCTACCGTAAGTCCTCTCCCCATATCTCAGTTCCATACATCTAGTCTGATCTTGCTAAAATACAAATCATCAGGACATTTTTTGCTAGCAACGATATAGTTAAAACAATAATCATTTTATGCTCTAAACTTTTCCTTCTTCCTCAAAATAATTTTTCACTATAATATATCATAGTTACAACAAAAGTGTCAACTTAATTCAGAATTTATTTCTTTTTAATTTGTGTTCTAAACATTTAATACGGGTAATCTGTTTGTTTCTTACAATAACACATGATTTTAAAAAACATCACAATCATCTTTAAGATAAATAAAAAGAAGCCAGCACAGAGTATTTCTTGTTACTTACAAAGTCTTAGACTATAGTTTTATTGTTTCAAAAAAACACCTATGACATAGTCTATATATCTAGTCTGTGAAAAGAAGGTTAGGGTTGAAAAGAGCATTTAAAAAAAAAGAGTTCTAAAAGGAAAATTTTTTTTTAAAAAAAGGAAAAATTGGGGGCAATTAGTCTGAATCATCAAGCTGTCCTTATTATGTTCCAATCCTAGGACAACCTCATTTCTACTGTGAGGGAGAAGATCTCACAAACCCTCTTCTAAGATATTCTTGATTATTTACTGTAACTGTTAAAGGCCTTGGACTGAATAACAAGATTCAAAAGGAAAACTGTTGCAGGAACACATTCTGTCCATGGGCCTTCTGCCGATAGTTAAAAGTCAATTATGTTAGCATCAAACCTGAGCAATTTTCTTTTGCATTCTGGAGAAAAACACTAATTTGCATGAAACAAAGCACGTGATTAAAGCATTAAGTTCAGTACAGCATGATTATATGAAAGGTTCAAGCCTTGTGCCACGGTGCATTAATGCAGTCATCCCGTGAGCCACAACCAGTATGCTTTGGTGGCTGAAGTGTGTCCATGGACACTTAAGCTGCCTATAGACTTTAAAAATGGCTTTGTTTTTAAATAAAGATCAAATGAGGAACCAACAGCCAATAGAATGCTCTCACTATAAGGCCTACTACAACTCTAAAATTGTTTTACTGTTTTTCCCCAAAACATAAAATTATCAGAAAAAATATGTTTTACATCCTTTTTCTGAAACAAATGTATCACTTAATTTATCTGTGTTTTAGAAAACTGGTATTCACACTTTTTTGTTATTGTTAATATAAACCATGTGATTCTAAATAAATTATAACAAAAAGGGGTCACTCTAGTTGTCATGCAGAAGCCACATCAATTTAGGGATGACTTTGAATGTGCACTAATTGCCAATAGATATGAGTCATGAAAATCCTTGCCCTCATAGATAAAAAACATGTCTGTGTTATCTGTATGTTCTCTATCATGGCAGAAGGGTCATGGTAGATGCTGATAACTGGCATTTACATAACTATTCTTTCTATAAATGTTTGGACTGTCTCAGGCAAGGTGTGCAACTGAGAAGAATATAACCCAGCACAGGCAATGAGTAAAGGTGCTGAGCAACTCCGGATGATGAAAACACTGGGGCTCTTTAGTTATCAGTTAATTTTTGCCACTGAATAGTATTAAAGCCACAGGTGTCCAGTCTCCTGCTAGGCTGCTACCAAATTACTAATGAATCTACTTTTTTCTGCTTTTCATTGTCTATAATAGCATTATTTAAAAGATGAACCAATTTAGTTTTTACAAACCCTAAAGTAACTTACGATATGGCATTTGAATAACTTTTTTAAAATATGTCTTTTCTGTCAAAATTGTCACTTGCAGTCTTAGGGTCTATTAAATGGCAATTTAATCGTCTATTACTCATGGTCAAAGATGAGGTCGAGCTATGCCAAGGTGAGCCCTCTCTTACTTCCAGTAATTCTCTCATTGAAGGCACAAACATCGTCTGTTAAACATCATATGGCAGAACATAAGAACAGAGAAATATGATTAAAATCATATTCCTGCTGTGGAAGCTCACAAAAGAAGGGAAAGGGACCCCAATTTGACAGAAAAAGCAAAGAGCAAAAATATTGCTATTTCAAGTTAGAGGAAGCCTATTCACGGATTGTATAGACAATCATTTGTACACAGCATTAATGAAATATAATCTGGAGTAAAAGACTTCACAAAAATTGTATGTCCTGCAACTATCTTTGCAAGTAATAGCAACAGAGAACAAGAGAGAAGGAGAGAGAGACATTGCTTTAAACTCACATCTTAGGAAAAAAATGTTTTCCAATATAATGTCATTTTGTGTTTTGCTAGATTTTAATTATTATGTTACCAAACAATGTGGAGAAAATCCACCATGCTAAACTTGAGGCATTTTAGGAAGATTCTTTCTAGTGACAGGATATCTGATATTTTCTTATGTTACCATGACCCATGCCCAGGATAATTGTAGCCTGAAGACTGTTGTTTTCCACAAAGACTGCATGTCCACAACTTAAGCCATTGCAAAATAAATAAAGTCACATGAAAAACTATCTCCACCACAACCACCATGTCTTTATAGAACTTGATACCTACTTACACAGGAGCATATACAAGGACAGGACTGAGGAGCATTTACCTTGCTCATTCTTCCTTCTCCTTAAGTATTTGCTGAATGAACCAAAATATTTGATAACTACTGTACAAATGCAATAGTTTTTTCTTTCACATATTTACATTATCTTTAAAGAAATAGTAAAACCAGTAATTTAAAAGCAATTAAACATTTCTTCTAAAACCTCTGAATTAATCCTCCATAACCTCAGGAGAAACAAATACCTATGTTGTGTCATTTCCACATCAACTTCTGTTCATACAATGAGACCTCTCATATTAATAATGAGAGAGATAAAATTATTTTCCTTTTATAAACTGAAAAATGATACTTCAAGCTCAATATTTCTGCCAACACTACTAAACATGAAGCCAGTTTTGTAACAGATACTGTGAAAAATCATATATTAAGTTAAATTAAGTTTTTGAAAGTAAAAAATGTTACTACATTTATAACTTAAAGACAAGCAAGCTATGGCAACCATTGCCTAATATATTGAGGAACTCAGGTCCTTTGCTTTCACAAACTGATAAGAAAACAAATAGCCCTCAGAGAACAATTGGCAGCTTCTTTCAAACCGTTCTGCAGTCCAAGAGGAGCAGTAGAGACCAGTAGCAATCATAAAGGATCTATTAGTATTGGCACAGTATAGCTTGATCCATTTAGAGAGAAAAATGTAGCAATTTAATCATCATATGTCATGTATTCTAATGCACATCTTTATTATAAAGATCTTAAAGCTCACAAAAGTGGCACCTTAGAACCAATAAATTAGAGCAGATGATTTATAAACTATCTGTAAGAATAAGAACAAAGAGATTTTTTTTTACAATGGCTGTGACTCCGTGTTTTATACTTTAACATTAAAAACTCTTACAAAGATTTGTCATACCACAGGATTGGAATAGGTGAATATAAGATTATCAGATACAAAGTGTATAAGTATGTCAGTATAGGGGCTGGAGAGATGGCTTAGATGTTAAGGGCACTGACTGCTCCTCCAGAAGTCCTGAGTTCAATTCCCAGCAACCACCTAGTGGCTCACAACCATCTGGTGCCTTCTTCTGGCCTGCAGGTGTAAAGGCAGGCAGAGAGTTGTATACATAATAATAAATACATCATTTTTTAAAAAAGTATGTCAGTATAACTATCATTGTAAATATTATAACCTCATTTAATTATCTTGTACAAAACGGTTCCAATGCATTAGTAGAATACAGTAACAATATCACACAGTCTCTTGATCACCAATAGCTGATGCAAAGTATACTTATCTATAAAATAAAAGATAACATTATAGTTTTTCTAGGAAAGAAGTTGTTCATTAATTATATTCTTTGATAATTTTAGGCATGTGTGAAATACATTTAGATTACCCTCACCTTACCTTCTTTAGCCTGCTCCCTTCCTTGTCAATTTCATATCCTCCCAACAGGTATCTTTTCTGTGTTCGTGTCTTCTTGTTTTGTTTTGTAACTGACTGAATTCAACTAGGGTCATCTGTGTGACCATGGCTATGAAAACACCCCGTGGAGCCTGATGAGCTCACAAGGGGGTAGACACCTGAAGATAATGGCTCAGCCTCTCCTAGGATGCTGAGGAAACCCAAAGATCGGCAGGAAGGGGTGGGTCTCCATTAGCTCCTCTCCAATTAACGACTGGCTTTGACAGGTCCATTCTTGTAAAGGCTCAATGCAGGCAAACACAGTTGGTATGTACTCATGATTGCAATAGTTGTGTTTGGCCCTGAAAATTGAATTTCATCACTCTTCCTCCTCCTCCTCCTCCTCCTCCTCCTCCTCCTCTTCCTTCTTTTTCCTCTTCCTCTTTTCTTCCTCCTCCTCTTCCTCTGCCTCCTCTTTATATTTTTGTTCTTGGAATTTTTCTTAACTTCCTATTCTGTGATATTCTTATAGCTTTAGACAGGGTAGTATACATTGTCCTGTTTATGGCTGTCTGAGCACTCAACAGTCTTTGACTTCAGCACCTTAAGCAACCAAGTGTCTTTGTATTTGCAACTACTCATTGTAAAAGAAATTTTCTGATTAAGGTTAAACATAAACATTAAGGAAATGAACATTAACATGTATAAACCTATACATGTAGAAGGTCATTTGAATCCACGTTGATTTACTTAATCAATAACAGTACGTTTCCCTCTATGGCCTGAGACCTCAGAAGCCTTGGGCTTTTAACTACTTTATAGTATCAAGATTAGAATCTCCTGTAGCATAGGCCTTGAATCCAGGCATCAGCTTTCCCACACAACATAAGGAGTGCCCATGTCTTGTTTGGGGGATTCATATTGTATTTTATTATATTGAAGGCTGCATAGACCTGCATATTGCCCTCTATTATTATGAGACCTTGTCAGCTAGATGAGATTTTCCGGTTCCATGCCACCTTGGTTTTTGTATGTTTTGTAATCAAACTGTGTTGTGCCTTCAGTAATAGGGTCTTATTTGTTTCTGGTATTATTTACGGTCCTCAGATAACTTTCTGACCAACAACCAATAAGGAGGTATCTTAAACATTGCACTGGGGTTTTGTTTAATAACCCTGGGGTTCTCAGACTAACGTAGTCCAACCAAATAAAATTATTGACATTACAACAGTTGTTTCCAACATACTTTAACTAGCTTGCAAAATAGTAGCATTATACTTGTAACATAAGGTAGTTACATTTCTTGATTTTTGAGGACTTCTACACTGACTTCCATACATTCATACCAATAATGCAGAAGTGTTCCTCTTTCCCCACATCCTCATCAGCATTTGCTGGCATCTATTTTATTATTTCACTGTATCACGGATGAGGGTGTTTTGCTTGCATACGTGTGTGTGTATGTGCACCACCCGCATGCCTGACGCCTGCTGAGGCCAGAAGGAAATATCAGATCTCTGGCACTAGAGTGGAATTTCAGATGATTGTGAGGTACCTTGTAGGTAATGGCAACTGAACCCAAGTCCTCTGGAAGAGGAGCCATTGTTCTGAACCTCTGAGAGATCTCTCTAGCCTTTCATCTGATTTCTTGATAATAGCTATCCTCAGGGGGGCAAGGTGGAATCTCAAAGAAGTTTTAATTTGCATCTGGGGGAAGAAATTTAATGCCCCTTTCCCTTCCAAATAAAGAGTACTGTTCTAATTGGGAATAATAAAAGAGGATATAGCACATGTGGTCAGAAAGGCAGCAGTGACATCAAACATGTAACTATTAATTTCCTTGTTAGAACTTCAACTTTTTTTTGCTACTGTTTAGGAAACACAATCCCACTTACATGAATTATACTTCTTGTTATGCACCAGGACTTTAAAAACAACTGGAATTCTTCCTGGCCAGCCCTCAGGGAACAGTTTAATTGGTGTTGCCATGACATATTGAATGATTAAGTAGTGTGTTACTATAATTCCACAACTTTCTAATTTTAGAGGCATTATAAAGATAGCCAATTTCTTTCATTGTAGCTGAGACTTTAAAAAATTGAAAAGAATCCATCACACGATAAACAAGGAATAATGTGATTCAAGGCTCAATTAGCTTCTCAGCCAGTAACAAAAGGATGCCAGGCCCTCCTACCATGAAACATTGATGATTTCATGTTTATGAGCCCATAAATGGGGCTTGATTCAGCAACTGACCTGTGAAGCATGGCTAGTTACTTGTATTAATATATAATTAATTATTAAAGCCTTTACTATGTGTTTCCATTTTATTGCATAGCGTAATGAAACTATTCCAAGATTCAATTCTATCAATAAACAGCTAAACAGCGGTAAAGATTTTTGCTAAACTAAGCAAAGAAATATGAAGCCATACTGGATCTGTGTAGTAAAAGGCTGGCCTTCTTGCGCACACTGCCCTTTTCTGTGGTTTTAAGCAAGCTGTCTTCTGGACACACTTTTGGAAGCAGGTGGTGGAGGTCAGTGGCAATGGTAATTTCTTCAACAGCAGCAGGAAAGGGAAACAGTGAAGAAACAGTGATGACTAGCCTATCATTCTGATGACTTAGGTTAATCAATATCATCATAGGAGGCAACCTAGGGTACTACAGAAACCCAGGGAACTCCAAGTGGAGAAGAGAGCTCCTTAAGAATGCTGAAGAGCAACTTGTTCAGTGTTTGCAGGAATAAAGATTCAAGAAAAACTTCCAAATGCTAAACTTTTCATCATAGGGTTTTGATATTTTAATCCATAGACTTTAAGACATTGACAAAAGTAATACTCTCTCTCTCTCTCTCTCTCTCTCTCTCTCTCTCTCTCTCACACACACACACACACACACACACACACACACACACACACACAAGCATACTGAGAGAGAAGTGGGAGAGACAGGCAGACAGATACAGACTGAGACAGAGATCCTCAGTTTCTTTGCAACTGAATATAATGTTAAAATCCTACCAATAAAAACATTCTTAAAATGATCTACTCCATATGATTATTATTAAATATTTTCCTGCTTTCCTGCTTTATATATGTGCGTATCTATGTATATATATGTATGGATCCATGCGCACACATGTGTATATGTATACACATAGTTGTATAACTTTTATATATAAATTATACATTACATATACACTAGGAATACAATAATACCCGTTCAGTCTGTATAACAGATGTTCAGTTGCACGTATATGTCTGACTTAGCTGCAGTGTGTATCAGTGATTCACAACTCTTCTCTATGACGAGCTGACAATAAATACCAGTTGCTCTCCGAATTTTGTTTTTAAAATCTAACCCATAAAAATTCTTCTTAGCTTATAAAAATCAAAAATAAAACAGATATGATGGGTTCTACACACTATAGCTTAATGACCTGTATCCTGCACCATGTGTGTAAAGCTGAGGCATTGTATAAACCCAACTGTCCTCTTTCTGTGATACACAAATCCCGGTGACCTTTTCTCTACATGTGTGGTCAAGTCCACAGAAGATCCTTCCCCATTAATGCAACGCCCTTAAACTTGGTTTGTACTCCATAGTTCTGTTGATAGGTTTGTTTCTTGTTAGGTAGTTAACACAAATGTTACTTATGTTAACATTTGTGTGTTCTTAGGCTTATTACTAGAATAATTCCTACTGATGATAGAAAAGTTACATAAGTTTACAAGCTTAAAGATCATATTTCTTGTCTCAGAGTGTCCTTCAGTCATTTTGCAAGTAGTCAGAAAGGAAAGCGTAGGTTCTTGCTTGATATTGAACAAGGCCAAAGTCTAAGCAAACGAAGGGCTATCCTTACTTTGTAAAGGGAAAATCTTCTCTTTCCTCCATCAGCCCCTGGAGTGGTAGGCACTGCATTGACAAGCATTACCCTGATAAGCAGAGCTCTCAGCTCTCCCACTAATGGTTTCTAAATTTGTGCAGGTTGTCCTTGTTTTTCCCCCTGTGTCAGAACAAATGTCTAAAATAAGGAAACAAGTGATAAGGTAAGCCAAAATTCAAGGAGTGAAAAAGCATGTTGCCATTCAATGACAGAAGCTGCAGCATATAATTCTGTGGGATGTTTTAAATACAGGCAAATGAGTATCTAGAAATATCAGTATAGTCTGCTTTCCCCAATAGCACATTCTCAGCAAAGAGGCACCTTTAAGTAGACTTTTGAAGTAACATACAGGCTATTGGTACATGGAAGGGGTTTGTGTGTGTGTGTGTGTGTGTGTGTGTGTGTGTGTGTATGTGTGTGTGTGTGTGTGTGTGTGTTGGGTTTAGTATTAAAGACAGTTATATTTTAAAACATCCCCAAATCCCAGAGCAAACTTTTGCTACAGATAAGTAGAGCTGCAATATTGAAGTAATATTTGGAAATTGAAAAATGGCATTAGATTTCTGTTAAGTATTATAACAGAGACAAATTATATCTGGAATTCGAAGACTACAACAGCCAGGCAGAAATGGCTAAAATTCTCTATGCTTTTTTTTTCCCCAGGATCCCCTGTTTCTCTTTACATTTCAAAAGCTACTTCACCCACATCTCAGTAGTACTCATCAATGTTGAAAGTGAACACTTTTTATAAACTTCGAGCCACAAGAAATGAGACATTCTGTCTGCAATTATCACATTCTTTGAATATGAGTATACCACAAGTACATAAAATTAAGTGTGCTATGTGAAAAGCTAACCATCTTGTCACTTGCTTTTAGCAATTAAAGAGCCTTCATCACAGCTCTTAATGCGCCCTCACCACCACCTGCACATTTCAGCATTGTCATCTCCCACCACTGTAATTTCAGTATCTGAAAACAAATAATGTTTAGGTTGATATGCTATTGAACTAATTTATATGTTATTAAAATGTTTAATATATTTGTTTATAATTATATTAATTATATAATTATGTCAATAGATGTTTAAATATTAATACTATGCATAGGTTTTTATAAATAAAATAGATGTGCTTATTTATTTCTAATGGGTCATGTTAATAGCTTCTGAAAGGATTATAAGTAATAAGTGAATTTCTACATTTTCAATTTAACAATACTATCACAACTTGCTTTACAATGTCATTGAATAGAAACAAATTCTTCTCAAAAGTGTAGACTTGTATTCGCTCTAGTAATACTGTTGTTAAATTTCTTTAAAATTTCCAAATGATTAAATATGAGATTGTAGCTTACTATAGTTCTAATGCGCTTCTCTGGTTACTAGCAAAGAATACTTTTTGGTTTTATTTATTTCATAATTCATAGATTTATTGGCATAATGCTAATTTACTATGATTTATTTTATGTCCTCTTTGAGAATATTTTTCAGAAAATATAAATTGTATTTTAAGTTAAATGGTTTCATAATATCTTTTATTTGTATTAAATGTATTTATTTATTCATTTTATACCCCAAACATAGCTCCCAAACTCCTCTTCCCCCTTTCTTTCATTCCCTTCTCCTCAGAAAAGGGAGTCTCCCTGCCTACCCAGGCACATCCAGTCACATCAGGACTAATCTCTTCTCCTGAAGCCTAACAAAACAGCCCGACCAGATTAAAGTTTTAGCTATTCTGGGTTTTTTGTTTTGTTTTTCCATATGAAGTTTGGAGTTGTTCTTTAAAAGTCTGTAAAGAAATGTGTTGATATTTTGATGGGCATTGCATTAAATCTGCAGAATGCTTCTGCTAAGATAGCTATTTTAGGATGGCTAATCTGACTGATCCATGAGCATGGGAGATCTTCCCATCTTCTGATATCTTCTTCAATTTCTTTCTTTGGAGACTTGAAGTTCCTGTTATACAGGTCTTTCATTTGCTTGCTTAGAGTTACACTAAGATACTTTATATTATTTGTGGATATTGTGCAGGGTGTAGTTTCCCTAATTTCTTTCTCAGCTCATTTGTCATTTGCATATAGGAAAACTTCTGGCTGTTTTAGTTAATTTTGTATCCAGCCACTTTGCAGAAGGTATTTTTTAGCTGTAGAGGTTATCTGGTAGAATTTGGGGGGTTACTTATGTCTACTATCATATCATTGGCAAATAGCAATACTTTGACTTCTTGCTTTCCAATTTATATCCCTTTGATTTCCTTTACTTGACTTATTGCTCTAGCTAGAATTTCAAATACTATATATTGAAGAGATATAGCAATAGTGGACAACCTTGTCTTGTCCTTAATTTTAGTGAAATTGCTTTGAATTTCTCTCCATTTAATTTGATGTTATCTATCATCTTGCTGTATGTTGCCTTTATTGTGTGTAGGTATGGGCCTTGTGTCCCTGATCTTTCTAAGATTTTTATCATGAAAGGGTGTTGATTTTATCAAAAACCTTTTTGACATCTAATGAGATGGTTGTGTGGGGTTTTTTTCTTGCAGTTTTTTATATGGTGGATTGCAATGATGGATTTTTGTATATTGAACCACCCCTGCAAGCCTGGGATGAAGCTTACTTGATCACGGTGGATGTACTCTTGCATTTGGTTTGTGACTATTTTATTAAGTATTTTTAGATCAGTGTTCATAAGAGAGACTAAATTGAAATTCTCTTCTTTTGTTTGTATTTGTGTGGTTGAGGTATCAGGTTGACTGTGGCCTCATAGTTTACAATGTTCCTTCTGTTTCTTTTTTCTTGGAATAGTTTGAGAAATATTGACCTTGGCTCTTCTATAAAAGTTTGGTAGCTCTTGGCTGCTGCTTCTTCTACTACTACTTCTTCTTCTTCTTCTTCTTCTTCTTCTTCTTCTTCTTCTTCTTCTTCTTCTTCTTCTTCTTCTTCTTCTTTTCCTTGTTGAGAGGCTTGTTATGATTCCTTCTATTTCCATATGGATTATAAGACTATTTAAACTGTTTATCTGATCTTGATTTTACTTTAGTAAGTGGAATCTATCAAGAAAATCCTCCATTTCATTTAGATTTTTCAATTTTGTGGAGTACAGACTTTTGAAGTAAGACCTAATGATTCTTTATACTTCCTCAGTGTCTACGATAATTCCTCCTTTTCATTTCTGATTTTGCTAATTTGTGTATTGTCTCTTTTGCCTTTTCATTAGTTTGTCTAAAGGTTTACTTGTGTTGTTAATTTTCTTCAAAGAATCAGCACTAGGTTTTATTGATTCCTTGTATTATTTTCTTTGTTTCTAAATATTGATTCAGCTCTGAACTTGATTATTGCCTGCAACCTACTTCTCTTAGGGTGCATGCACCTTTTTTTCTCTAGTGTTTTCAAGTGTGCTACTAAGTTGCTAGTAAGAGATGTCTCTGATGTCTTTATGAAGGCCACTAGTGCTTTTTACTTTCCTCTTAATACCACCTTCATTGTGTCGCAAAAGTTTAGATATGTGGTGCCTTCATTTTCATTGATTTTAGCAAATCTTTAATTTCCTTTTTTATTTCTTCCCTGACCCAGTAGTATTGAGTAGAGTTTTAAGTTTCCATGAGTGTGTAGGCTTTCTGTTGTTTCTGTTGTTGTTGAAGTGCATATTTAATCCATGGTGGTCTGATAAAATACAAGGAGTTATTTCAATGTTCTTATATCAGTTGAGGGTTGCTTTGTGACAGATGGTATGGTCAATTTTGGAAAGGATTACATGAGATGCTGAGAAGAAGGTATATTGTTTTGTCTCCACCATCTCTTGTATTCTATTGGTAATTCTTACCTCTGTAGTTTATGTTCTCTTCCCTGCCTTCTGTGTCTCCAGGATTTCTTCAGTTTGTGCTTTATTTATTGTTTCTATTTCCATTTTTAGGTCTTGAACCATTTTATTCATTTCCTTTACCTGTTTGATTTTATTTTCCTGTATTTCCTTAAGGGATTCATTTGTTTCCTCTGATTATATTTCCCCATGTATCTTTAAGGGATTTTTTTGTTTCCTCTTTAAAGTCCTCTATTGTCTTTATAGGAACAGATTTAAGGTCATTTTCTTGTGTTTCAGGTGTGTTAGGATATCCATGGATTGCTGTAGTAGGATAGCTGGGTACTGCTGGTGCCATATTTCCCTGGATCTTATTGATTGTGTTCTAACACTGGCCTTTAGCCATATGGCTGTTCCTGGAGTGGGTGGTTGTTTCTGGTCCCCAACAGACCTCTCATTAAGACAGGAAGAGCCCTGGGCTGGATACTAGATATTCCTTGTATCCAACAGTCCTCCTCAGAATGGTGAGTATGGTTGTGGCCAGAGGTTGGTATGACTCTGCGCTCTGCTAGCTATCTCCCAGTTGAACCAACAGACAGGGGCTTGGAGTCTGTGGGAGTCATCTAACCTAGAATGATCCTGAGATCTGGCTGGTCTCCTCAGGAAGGTGGGATGGGTCCTGGACTAGAGGCTGGGATCCTGTGTTCCTTGGGCCCAGAAGCTCACCTCAGGAATTCAGGTAAAGCTAGGGGGCCTGATGCTGCTTGATCTTAGAGCCTAGGAGCTCTCCTGTTTGAAGAGCATAGTCCCTGTGCTCACCAAGAGCTGAATTGAAGGCTGTGTCCTTGAGATATCAGCAGCTCTCCTCTAGAAGGTGGGTAGAGCAGTGGACCAGAGGCTGGGATCTTGTGTCCCTTGGACCTGGAAGCCCTTCTCAGGAGGTGGAAAGTCCCAACACTCACTTGAGAAACATAGACAAGGGCATATTACAGTCATCAGCTCAGTCACATCACTCCATAGTTACTGAGCTTAACCTCCCAGTACCCAAACACCATGTACTCTGGGCACAGCCATTGTGAAGACTCTCTTATAACGTATTTAAAAAAAAATACATGTATTCATCAACAATGAAGCAATTTAGATAATACATCAAAAAGCAGCCAACAGGTTTCTGAATGTTGTAAAATTTCTGGCATGTCATTCTTGAGACTCAGAGGCACTAAATTAGCATTCCTAGATAGTCTCAGTGTCAACACTACAATATTTTACACATTATTTTAACAATCATCACACTCTAAAATTTGTATAGCTAAGCTTGCTGATTAAATAATAAAGTTTACTGAGTTTAGGAGCACTTACTAAGGACTACATATCAGAGGAATAGTCAGTGAAAACACAATTCTGTTTCCTAGAGTCTAGAGAGATGGCACAGTGGCTAAAAACACAAGCTGCTATTTCAGTATTCAAGTCCCAGCACCCACCGGGCACTGTAACTCCTGCTCCAGGGAATCAGCAGCCTCATGCAGACACACATGCAAGCACATTTGATGAACTGGGCTATAGATGAATGCAAAGAGCTAAGCTAAAAATGATTCCTCCCAAACCAGGTTTTGTGTGCTTCTGCTACAGTTAGGATATTCCAATAGACTGCGACTACTAAAATTTAACTTTGAAGTTTTCAATTTCTCTGGGGTCCCAGGTTTTACAAATTAGAATCCTGGACTTGTGTGAGCAAGCAATCATAAGGAATTCATTCTGAGAAGCTACTCTCCACCTCCCCAGGTGTCACCAAAATAGGCAAGTTCCCTTGCCTGTGAGTTTTTACCTTGGTTGGTTGGATTGGTTGGTAGATGGTTGGTTGCCTAGTTGGGTGCTCCATTGTTTTTGCAGATGTTGTGACCCCCCTAACACAGGGCCTTATGTTAACCAGTAAACAAAGGTGCATTTAACACTTTGCTACATCCTCTGGCCATTGTTTTATTAAAACCAGTCAAACTTTTAGCATAGCCTAATCTGGTATCTTAATTTAAATTTCTGTTGATGTGAAGAGATACCATGACCACTGCCACTCTTATAAGAGGAAACATTTAATTGGGCCTGGTTTATAATTTTAGAGGTTTACTCCATTATCATTACGGCAGGAAGCATGGCACCATGCAGACAGGGATAGTGTTAGAAAAGAAGCCACAATTGTACATCTGGGTTGGATGGCAGCAGGAAGAAAAGAGACACGGGGCTTGCTTGAGTAGCTGAAACCTCAAAGTCCATCCCCAGTGACACACTTCCTCCAACAAAGACACAGCTACTCCAACAAGTAGTGCTACTCGCTGGTAACCAGGCATTGAAATATATGAGTTACCATCCCTACTCCGACCACCACAGCTGGCTCTTCTTGCTTCTGCCTTCCAAGTCCAAAGTTTATAATGTTCTTACCAAGATTAAAAGGAGAATTTCTTTTAGATATAATTTCTCCTATATATTCGCAAACCAAAGACCTCATATATCTATTCCTATTCAGCTTCAGCATATGTCTTTCTCACCAAGCTGAAGGAAGAGCCCTAGAATTTATGTCATTAAGTACTTCTGAATAACGGAGGTAAAATAAGTCAACCTGTGTATGTCCTATAACATCTATTTATGTTTTTGAAAGTTCATATTAAAAGAAAAGAAACAACACAAAATAAATAACTTTTTAAATTTCTCACTATTTTAAATATAAGGGAACTAAACAGATATTATAATAAAATCTTCTTTTTTTTATTTTGGAATAATACACGTTAACAAATTAATAACTTTGAATCACAGGTAATTAAAATGTAGAGAATTATTCATGCATTCTTTTAATTAACATAAACTGACTAAAAATTAAATATTGTAATCCTTGCTTAGTACAAGAGAGTCAAAGATAAATTATATGATTTAAAACACTTATGTTGAAGTCAATACTGGAACTATGCCTTTTAAAATAATATTTTACTGTGACTATGTTATTGATGATTCAATCTAGTTCTATAAACATTTATTGAGCACCAAGTAAAAATCCTGCAGTGAAAGTTAAGAAGAATAAAACGGCATAATTACGAGAAACCTGCTTTATTACCTACCAACATTGTATATCTAAAATGAATTGACTCATCTGGGTATATTACCCCTGCCTTTCGCCTAAATTTTGATTATTTATTAATCCTTGGTAAAAAAAAATCAATATATTGTGAATTCATTTATATACACTCAATATTGTGAGATAAAATATAATTATATAAGTACTATTACAAAAAGAAATGCCAAATGGAACTATGATATTTAGAGATGAGCTATGTCTCTTTCATTTCCTGAACTCTACCGAACAAGTAGATATAATAATATTTCTTTCCATATGAATGGAAATATTTTTAAATTGTTGAAGACTCTCAATAAAGCCAATGAAAAGAGTCATTATTCCCCTTGTCTAGCAGTAGAAAGTTCACTGGAATTGGTAGCCTTCATATCAGAGTTCTTGGAATTTCTCCAACCACATTAGCAATTGGTCATCTTAATTGTGTGGTCCATTAGCTGAAATATGCATCACAAAGCTATCATGTAAGAGCCCTGCCAATTCTGACCCATTCATTGTAAGGTGAAAGATTACTTGCTCATGGTGAAATAGAACTAAATATATTAAGTCAAAGTATTTTGGTTCATTAAATAAGCAAACTTGTTTGTTAGTCATTGTACTGCATACAAAAAAGTAATTCCACAGACAATTCCTCTAATGCTTTCAGAAAATTTTATGATGCAAAAATAGTTCTGTTAAAGGTCTAGACACCTTCCTTTAGAAAGTTGGAAAAGCCTCCATCAATCATGGATATTCTATTTTCTGTGATGTATGTACTGCTCACAAAGTTGACATATGTCTCAGTCTAACTGATAATAATCATTAGTATGATTCTAAAGAAAGATTAGCATCAAAGCCAATATCATGGTTAACAGAGAATTCTCAGGGAAGATGCATCATGGTACATTAACAGAAGCTAATTCACCATATTTGCTTGAGCACAATTCCTATATAAATGTCTTTAGGTAACCAAATATTGAATAGATCAATTCTCCATTCCACATTTATTCCTTGACTCAGTCAAGTATTAACATTTTTGAGGACCTATTGTGTGTTTTATGTTGCAGCACCAAGATAGGCAAAAGACATACTATGCCTACGAGACATGTTTGACCACACCTATTCTAATACTTTTTCAACAAATTTAATGAAAGTTTATTAAATTTTATGGTACAAGACTTTATTTCTCCATTTTCTTTCAAATGATAAAGGAAAATAGGTACTCAGAATTTTTACTGACTTTTATTCACTTTGCCAAAAGATTGAATTAACCTATAATATGATTATGTCAACCTGCATTGTTCTAAAGCATACATATTTTCACAAATTACCTTTATGATAAGTATTGAGTATGTAGTAACAAATGTAAAAGCTATAGCAACTAGCTTTCTCTTTCAGAGAAAATGGTAACTGTTGTCAATGTGATAGCCAGATGCAATACATTTTAGGCATAATCTTCAGTCCCTTGTCCCAGAACCTCATGATTATTTTGTACTATAGCATACATTCAGAGAAACTTTAAAATTCATCAGAGTAATTAATACTTCCAACACTTCCAAAGTCCATAACCTTATAACTGTAGCACCCTAAAAACAAAAATCAGATTACATTCTTCCAAAAATACAATGTCACAGTAAAAATTATTCTTCCAAAAGAAATGAATTGGAGTATAAGAAACAGTTACACCAAAACAAAATTCAAGGAAAAAGGAAAAACACAAAATATTAACACTTCTCACATGGTATTTGGGGCTTACACTGGAACTATCTAGACTCCAAAGAGGCTTTGGTAGCCCTATCCTGCAAGCTGTTAGGTTTTGCTCTACTGCAACCCTGTATCATTCCTCATGGGGCATTCTAGGAACTTAATATCTCCAATATCCTCTGGTCTCCATTGTAACTGAAGCTTCACCTTCAGAGCTTCATACAATGACATCTCCAGACCGATATTACGTGGTCTCGGCTGTTTTCTCTGCCCCACTCAATCCTGCCGCCTTCAAAACAAATAAAAGGTGGAAATTGCCACATTCTGTTGGCAGCTCAAGATGTACTATAGGCCCATTGGAATACAATTACCACCTGTGTGTGCTTGCTGTGGGGAAGCACTTTCCTAGGCAGTTGTTTCTGTTTTTGTTTTTGTTTTTGTTTTTGAGAGGCACAAAACCCTTTCAGATTAAGTTTTCTTTCTTCAAATGAACCTACACTAACACAGCCATAGTCATAGATAGATGGGGTTTGACCTCAAGCAACCCTGTTATTGTGCCAGGGTAGCAGAAAACTTCAGTTTTTTTTGGTTATCTCTTTAACATTTAGATAAGTTTTCTTGCTGGGTATAGTGGTACACTCCTTTAACTCCAGCACTCAGGATGCAGAAAGATGTGGTTCTCTGTGAGTTCAAGGCCAGCCTAGTCTACAAAGTGAGTCCAGGACAGCCAAGGCTAGACAGTGAAACCCTGTCTCAAAAAAAATTATATATATATATATATATATATATATATATATAAAAGCTTTCTTAACACAGGCCTGAATGCTTTCCTGTCTGAAATTCCCTCCTTGCAATCAAACCAGTCCATTATCTCTCAATTCAACTTCACTCAGGGTCTCAGGACACAGGTAGGATATAGGCACTTTGTTTGCCAAAGTATGCTACTGATATCCCTTATCCAAGTCCTTGATAAAACTCCTTTTTCCCTGTGAAATCTCGTAAGCCGGTCTCCAATGTCAGTGTTTCTCTCGGCATTCTCATCTTTCCCCATACCCACGAATGGCTGATGAGGCTCTGCTTATAGCATTTAGTGCCTATTCTAGCTCAGAGTTTCATCCTTTCTGTCAATAGTTCTAAGTGCCTAAAAACTACATGGACAGGTTTATCACAGCAGCAAACTCAAGTCTTGTCGCCGATTTCTGTCTTAGTTGCTTGTACTGACCCAACTGGGACACAGAAAGCAAACAGGCCGAGAGCTGAGCTGGGCACGGGCAGAAAAACTACATTAACTGCTATCTAGATAAGACCCCTGGGACATCAGAGCAGCTTTGGGCTTGAATCTCTCTCTGCCCACATGCTGCTTATCAGCCTGGACCATCTGGGTTACAGAAAGTGAACCAACAGAGGTGAGTCAGGCTTCGGACACAATACACATTATCCACCATACCAAGTAGAACTGAGAGGCACCTGAGCTTGAAGCTCTCTCAGCCTGCTCCTCTCCTGCCTGCCCCACCTGAGTCACAATGAACTAAGTAGAGCTAAGCTGGGTGCAGGCTCCAACACTCACTGTCCACCTTACTGAGAAGGGAAAGCTCTAGCAAATATCCTTCAGCTTGGAGCTCTCTATGCTGGCTCGCAACCTGTCTTGCCCACAGTGAGACACACACAGACAGCGCCCCTATTGGCGGAACCTCCAGGCTCACTCACACCAGAGACAACCAGATGGCTAGAGGCCAGCGCAAGATGACAAGCAACAAAACTCAGAGTCATATGACGACACCACCGGAAACCAGTGACCCTACCACAGCAAGCCCTGAAGATATGAATACACGTGAAGCACAAGGAGATTTTAAATCTTAGTTGATGAAAATGACAGAAGCCTCGAAGAGGAAAATAAATCACTCATAAAATACAGAAAATACATTCAAACAGATGAAGAAATCGAATAAATCCTATAAAGAATTAGAGGAAAGTTCTATCAAATGAGAGAAAGAAATGAATGAATAAAACTATTCAAGATCTAAAAAAAAGAATTAGAAGCAACAAAGAAAACACAATCTGAAATGATCCTGGAGTTGGAACACCTAGGGAAGAGAACAGAAACTGCAGATACACGCAACATTAACAGAATTCAAGATACTGAGGACAGAATTTCAAGTATGGAAGATACGGGTGAAGTTACCAACACATCAGTCAAAGAAAATGTTAAAACTAAAAAGTTCCTGACAAAAAAAATTCAAGAAATCTGGGGCAGCATAAAAAGACCAAATCTAAGAATAAGAGGGATAGAAGAAGGAGAAGACACCAAGCTCCAAGGCCCAGAAAACATTTTCAACAAAATCATAGAAGCAAACCTACTTTTCTTCATCCTACATTAACACCCTGGGCTTTAATACATTTCACATATATCTTTCTTATTGCAATTCTAAGCATCCACGGCACATCTTGCACTGTTCTGTGTTGTTCTATTTTATATTTTTAATTAAATATGAAGACTACTTTTTGCATGAATTCTTTTAAAATATATCTTACAGGATTCCTTCTGACTTTCAGGTATATATATATATATATATATATATATATATATATATATATATATATATATATATATATTCTCTTTCTTATATTCTTCCTCATTAGAATCAGTTGCATTTGTAGAATATGATACTCATTTCAAAAGACTTGCAGCCTTTTAGCTCATCCTCCCTTTTAGTGGGTCAAGCCTTGGAATCAAATCTCTTGTGGTGGAAGCTTTAAAGATGATACTACTTAAGTCAAATTATTTTATATAACTCTGCCTGGCTGGACAGAGAAATGAAGCAGTTTCCTGGAATGAACTGTTTAGATAGGATAAGCTCTGTGGCGTTCAATCTGCTTCCTAATCCTATTAGTCCCATGGAAAAGAGATAAAAGGACCATTAGCGTGGCATGGATGTGTCCTGGCCTGGATATTGCAGGCCAGTCTCTGAGAGGGGTGACTTCTGTGTGATGTGCAGGAAAGCAGCTAGTGAGGAGAACCAACAAGGATGAGCTGCACCAACAGCCACAAAGACAAAGCTAACAGGATCCTATTTCTATATTTCTTAAACAAGAAGCAAACATTTACTCTGTGAAACATATTAGAAAGAATTGGAAGCAGCTTTTGCTACCCTGAAAATGAGATAAGTGAGAACATGCAAGGCGTGAAAGTTTTAAAGATCAATATTTTAAAATGAAAACAATAGGACTAGTTATTATATTATCATATAATTATCATACAATTAATTATATCATCATAATCATTGAGTTCTATAGTCATATCTCTCAGGTTCTGAAGCTAGGAACTACTTGTATTAAAAGAATTTGAGTTTTATTCCAACAGTATTTTCCACAATGCTGGCAATAAGAAACCCTGAGATTCTAAGATAATATAGTCCTTTCTACAAGGTCCCTGTAATTCTCTTGGTGAAACAAATTTCCTATTTCAAATTTTAGAGAAAGTTCCACCATGTCTACTACCCTCTTTCTGTTTAAACTTCAACCAAAAAGTTAAAGTGCTACCTTAAGTGGTTATGATTCAGAGGAATATGCCTTAGTCAGATAAATGTGTGTTATGTTCTATGCAACTAGATTATTGCTTTTCCATGTGCTATATAGATATAACATCCCAGGTTTCATACTTTGAACACATACTCCAGGAATTTTAAGTTTAGAATCAGACTATTGTGGCTCCCTGAGCACAACAGTACCTTCTCGCTTCCTCCTCACTGAAGTAAGATAATGCCTTCAGTTATTCTGCCTTCCCAGTATCCTGACATATTACAGTAGTCAGAAAGGCTCTGTTATTTCCTTTTTAAGGTTTACTATATATTTATTAATTATGTGTGGGTGTGTGAAGGTATGAGTGCAAGTACTCTCAGGCCACAAGTGTCATCTCTGTGGGAGCCGGAGAAACAGGAAGTTGCAAACTGACTAAGGTGAGTACCGGGAGTAGAAAGTGGCTAACTCTGCAGGAACAGTACGCGCTCTTAACCAATACCACTTTCCTTTACTTCAGACCTTATTGTCCTGCAGGCCTCCTCTGTTCTAGTTCGGTACCCGCATCCCTTCCTACCGGCCAATAATAAGCAACTCAGATTGAATAAGAAATTCCAGCCCATGATTCTGTGGCCAGGATTCAGGATTCAGGCTGTCTCACCAACCCTATACTCCCTCAAAAAATTATTAACGTGTGTGTGTGTGTGTGTGTGTGTGTGTGTGTGTGTGTGTGTGTGTTAAGCTTTGTTTCAGCTTTGTTTCAAATATCCTGTTTTCCTTACATGTTGGATCCAGGGCACACAGCTGCTTGTCACATTGTCTCTGCCTTTGCTACTTTGCGTTACTCTTCCAACAACAACCTCCGCTTTTGCCTTGGCCCTTTTCATCTTTCATTCTTCTTCAGGTGTGAATTAATTTTCTTTCTCATGAATTACATCTCATGGCCATCATTCATGCCATCCTTGAACTGGCGAGAGGGAGCTAAATAAGCAAACAACCCATTTGCTGTTTGTATAAGCCCACAGAAAAGTGACAATAAAATCATTAGATGACACGTATTTCTTTTATATATTTCACACTTTTCAAATACTTTTCTATGTAAGATTCCATACTGAGTATTAGTGTTTCTAAGTCTTTCAGTTAAAATAAAGTGTAAAGTATTACAACAGGAAAAAGAAGTTATTGTTTGACCTTTACTGATGTGGCAGGGCCATGACAAAGAGAAGAAAGGATCCCATCCAAGTTCAACATAAAATTCTAAAGAATTTATAAGGGTTACTTACAAGAGTCTCCTATTGCTGAACCACCAAATATCCTACCTCTACCATTCATGAGGCATGAAAAGCCAGGCAACTGAACCAGCCCCTTGTTAGCCTTCTGCCTTCTATGTGCTTTAGCAGCACCCATGTGCAGTCAGAGTAGGAGTTATATCTAGATTCTCAGAGGAAAGTCTGATGGGCGTTGACTCACATTCATTCCATGAGGGAATATTATCACAGGTCCATAACATAGACTCCATTGTCTCTGTATTGTTCTACTATTTATTTGTCATGATCACGGGTCGAGGTCTTCCCTATGTAACCAAGCAGCTCTGTTAAATGATGAAGAACAGTACACCAATCCAGAAGGAAATGGTTATGTTTCAATAGAAGTCATATCTAATCAATAAGAAATCTCCCCCCACCCAAAAAAGAAAAAGAAACCTCCCACGCCCATCCACAGATAATGCATATCCACAAATAAGTATATAATCAAGTGTAGAGGATAGAAAATACAATTTTTTAAGGAAATGTGTTGTTAAAGATGGAGGATCATAGGTAAGTAGTATTCCATGGTGTAAATGTACCACAGTTTCTTTATCCATTCTTCAACTGAGGAACATTTCCAGGTTCTGCCTATTATGAATAAATCTGCTATGAACACAGTAGAGCATATGTCCTTGTTGTGTGGTGGGGCATCTTCTGAGTATTTTCCAAGGAGTGGAATAGCTGGGTCTTGAGGACACCCTATTCCCAGTCTTCTGAGAAAGCGCCAGATAGATTTCCAAAGTGGTTGTACAAGTTTGCCTTCCCACCAGCAATGAAGGAGTGTTCCTCTCTCCTCACATCTTCGCCAGCATGCGGTGTCACTTGAGTTTTTCATCTTAGCCATTCTGATGGGTGTAAGATGGAATCTCAGAGTTGTTTTGATTTGCATTTTTCTGATGACTAAAGATGTTGAGCATTTCTTTAAGTGTTCCCAGCCATTCGATATTCCTCTGTTGAGAATTCTCTGTTTAGTTCCGAGCTCCATTGCTTAACTGGGTTATTTGATTGGTGTACTACTCAGCTATTAAAAACAAGGAAATTCTGAAAATTTTGGACAAATAGATGGAACTAGAAATGATCATACTGAGTGAGTTAACCCAAAAGCAGAAAGACTCACATGATATATACTCACTTACAATTAGCCCAAAAGGCATGTCCCATAAAAGTCTTCCCTGACCAGCAGACAATATGTCAAAATTATCTCAGAGGCCTTGACTCCAATGACCAAACTTATTCCAGCTCTCCGCACCCTCTTTGAATTCTATGCCTTGCCAGTGATGCCACCAACTTAAAGAAAAGCTTTCAATACCGGCATTGTTCAGTGACAATTAGTATCAAACCAATAATGCACTCAATATCTATGATTACTCAGAAATATATTTAAAGGTTTAGTCAATTCACTTTTCACAAACTAGGCACTGTGTTTTATAGTAAAGGCACCTTAGAGCTTGAAAAATTGCTTCATAAATATAAAACATTCAGTTCATCCTTGAGAAGTGATTCTGTACTGTAGGGTTTTGAGTTATGTGCCAAAGACACAAATGCTGCTTCTAATAGAATATTTGTAGCAAGCAATCTTCCTGCATAGGCTTCGCAGTATAAAATTGGGTATACATGCTATGAATGAACATACTACTCTTTTTTTATTTTTTGTTAATAATTTATTCAGAGGACGTCCCGACTGTTATCCCCTCACTTGTATCTTCCCATCCCCCCCCTCCCTCGTTTGACTATTCCCCTCCACTAGACCTCTGACACTAGGTGACCTCCGCCCCCACCATGTGACTACAGCCTATCAGGTCTCATCTGAATAGCCTGCTTCCCCTCGTTCTGAGTGCTGCCTGGCCTCCCCACCAAGGAGAAGTGGTCAAATTGGGGGCACCAGAGTTCATGTCAGAGGCAGTCCTCACTCTCCCAACAGCAATGGAGAATGAGCTAGATCTGAACAGGGGGTCTAGGTTTACTGCATGTCTTGACATTGATTGGTACAGCAGTTTGTGCAGGCTCCCCCCTGGATCTAGATATGGCAGCCTTGATGCTCTTCTTGTGGAGCTCCTTGACCCTCAGGGTCCTTCAGTCTCCCCTTTCTTCCATACCCTTCTCACTTGGCATTGCGTATCGAGTCCCAGCATCTATTCCAATCCCCTGCTGAGTGGAGACTCTCAGAGGATATCCATGTTAGGCTAATATCCACTTATAAGTGAGTATATACCATGCTTGTCCTTCTATGTCTGGGTTATTTCATACAGGATAGTCTTTTCTAATTCCATCCATTTGCCTGCAAATTTGAAGATTTCCTTGTTTTTAATAGCTGAGTAGTATTCCATTGTGTACCAGAGTTTCTTTATCCATTCTTTGATTGAGGGACATCTAGGTTTTTTCTAGATTCTGGCCATTACAAATAAGGCTGCTATGAACATAATTGAGCAAATATCCTTGCACATGCTGGGGAGGATGTGTAGAAAGAGGAACACTCCTCCATTGCTTGTGGGAGTGCAAACTTGTACAACCACTTTGGAAATCAATCTGGCGCTTTCTCAGAAAATTGGGAATAGTGCTAATTCAAGACCCTGCTATTTCACTCCTTGGCATATACCCAAAATGCTAATCTTGCTAGTGCCTTTAGGGAAATCCCTTTCAACTTTCAGCACTGAAAATGCTAGAAACTATATTTTTGTCACATGGCTTTTTAAAATTAATTTATTCAGATTACAACTCAATTGTTATCCCATCACTTGTATCCTCCTATTCCTCCCTCTCTCCCACCCTCACCCTATTCCCCTCCCCTAGGTCCATGATGGAGGGGGAATCTCCTCCCCCACTTTAGGGGCACAGGCTATCATATCTCATTTTGGTAGCCTGCCTATTCTTTCTTTGAGTGCCACCAAGGAGTTCAGTCTGGAAATTTCTGTACGTTGCCTGCCTGGATAAAATATCCATTGTAGAAAACTGAATACTGATGTTCCTTAGTATTATTCTATTGCTACATATCTTCTTAAGTCTATAGTCATTTGCACATTAGGTGCCTTGATATTGGGAACACATACATATTGGTTTGGTAGTATGCTCTGAATAATTTGCCCCTTTGTCATTACACAAGAACCTTTTCGTCTCATCACAGATTTTATTTAAAGCCTACTTTACGTGATATAACTTACATCTACTCCTTTTCATCAGCATTTACTTCTCCTATTCCTTCACCCCAGCCCATTTATGACCCTAAGATAAAATGAGCCTCTCATAGGCAGCACATCATGGAGTTTATTTGGTTACTCTATGTCGTTTGTGTGAGGCTTTATTTTATTTTCATAAAAGAATTATTAATAAATAGGGTCTGTTTTTATCAATTTTTTGTTTTGTTCTTTTTTTGCCTTCCTCATTTGAAATTGATAGTTTATAGAATGTGACATGTTGTTTTATTTCTTGTATAAAGGCTATTTTTGCTTATCTTTATCTTCTATAAAGCCTCTTACATTGAGAATATCTATATTTAACTGACAATAACTGAACATCTACTATATATGGAACTTTACTTGTAAGTTATCCTCACATTACATTTTTGTCTAATGATGTCACCTTTTATATTATTTTATATTGTATTTTTACGAATATGTGATTTAGACATAGTTATTTTTATTATTTTTGTTGTAACATTAATGTTTGTGGGGGAAAGTCTGATTTTAATAGTATATTCAAAACAGTAGAAATTTTAATTAAGGCAAAAAGCTTATCATTAACATAATCTCTAGAATAGCCAAGTAGTATTAACAGTACTTCATAAAATAGACTATTCTTTATGTCCCTTTCTGTACCTCAGTCACTTTTACCTCAAATCTTCATGGATAACAACTAGCAAGGTGTCTCATACAGAATAAACTTCCAAAGATAAATAAATCTTAGATAAGGACAATGAGAAATACAAACCCAAAATACACAATTCTAAGATTTTTTCCATTGAATAGAGAGTGGAAAAATAATTTGGGGAATCAATTTATTTTCATATCTTTAATCCTGATGGTTTAAATTATTTTAGAGTGAACACTCAAACAAAACAAAACAAAAAAAAACTCTAATAGGCATGGTATTATTCATAGAGAGATTTGAAAGAAAGAAAATCTGAGGATTAATGCCCTTCCTCTTCATTTCTGACAGCACTGCTCACGTTGGGATTGTCTGGTTAGCATTAGAGGCTGATTCGTAGTTTCCAAATCACGGTGTGTAGCGTTCTTAAGGCAGTTCCCTGGGAGAGAGGTAGGGCTAACTTTTCCACAGGTTTTCTCAATTAGAAATGCATCCAGCTCTTTGCTCACGTCACCCACATCTGCTCATAAGAAATGAATAATGGAATGCACATGTGCTGACTTGCGATCCATTTCAGCCTTTGCAGGTGCAAATGCAAGTTTTAAGGTGCAAAGTGGAGCCACAAACGTTGCAGAGTTGTCTAGCCAAAGCTCTGGGCCTTAATCACATCTAAATAGCTCCTTAGTGCCACAATCACAGGATGTTTTTCATGTGTCATAAATGTAGGTTGAACTGGTACATATTAACAGATGAGACACCATTACTTACAGAAAATACAATGTAACTGATTTTCTCCATCTCTGCTATTTGCTAAAGCATTTTTCTAATATGCTAATCCAAACATTATATTAGTGATTTTCAAAGGAACTTTTACTAGATAAAATAGAAAATAAGATATTTTTATTTGTATAAATAATCAATTTACAGGGCCTATGCTGATACTTCTACAGTAGTCATGACATATTCTTGCAACTGTACTTATATTTCTAACAAAAAAAAGGGTAAGTGAACACTTGATTATATGTAATAGAGGCCCTTATGGTGCAATAATCTCCAATTTCTTTTTTTCAGTTTGGGTATATATTTAGAAGGCTTCTTTTCATCAGATGTACATTCCTAATTTTATTTTTAATTAAGACTTTTTGAATTACAAACCTTAGTATTTGTCAGGTCATTGTATCATTTTTCTTTAGCTAGGGTAAGTGTGTGCAAGTGTCCTGTGTCGGCTAGGCTGCTGCTGGTCCTGGGGTTCTAGGAAGCTGGACTGTGAGCTTTGTTACCATGGAGACACTTCTCTACAATGACCTCCTGCAACCAAACTTCATCCATGGAGTTGATTAAACAGGATAGTGTCCTCAGCTTCTGATGTCCAAATGTATTTCAATTTTGTTTATCTTCTTTCATAGAAAAAAAATACTTTTGTCTCTACTCTGATAGAAAAGAGTGCATGGCTGCCTGGTTGATAATCTAAGGAAGCATGGTTTTAGCAAAAATACAAAACCCACGTTATAGAACTACACACACTTGCCTTCATTTCACGAAGCAATTAACAAAGTTTCATAATTATGGGAATGTATTATGCTCAAAATGCTACAAGTGAATGCATCTTTAACTGAGAGATCATAATAAGAAGTAGACTGTCCAGAAAGTCTTACTTTGAAAATTAATTTTTGAGGATAGGGGAATTCCAAAGTCAATGAAAAGGAGAAATAATACTTCTGTTAATGTTTCATGTTTGAATGTATCTCTTTTCATCAAGCACAAGGCAGAAAGAAGTGCATTGCTTCACTGTCTTTACACATTCCTCCTGTTAAAACACCTCAAGCCCAGCTTACTTGTTCTGATTACCCAAATCCTGCCCAGTTTTCAAAGTGCAGTTCAAATCCTGCTTTCTTGTAAAACTTTCTTTGACCGTTTCATCTGGAAGCAATCTTTCTTTCTTTAAATTTTCACAAGCCTTATTTTCTATACCATTCATTTAGTACATATTATTTACTGTCCAGTAGATGTAATGTTTTCAGAAACGTAAAAACCATAGTAGAGACACTATAACTTTGTACACAAAAGAAGTTTTTATTTTTAATGTAAAATAGGACCATGACTTTTTTTTTGTTCTTTATGGAACCCAAATCTAGTTTGTTAGATTACACACTACATCATTATAGCAAAATGAAACTCTGAGGTAATGCTTACTGTAGGCCAGATACTGTTTTGAGGGCATTGGATTAAGTAAATGCCTAAGTACTTTGTAAATGTTATATTTTTCATAATAGAGGTTTCATGTATGCATGTTGATTTTTGCAATTTTCTATGCATCCATATATTTATATAGATATATGAATTATTGCATATACACACATATATGTAAGCATAAGTAAACCTACTTTATGAATTGAATTAAACAATACATTCAATATAATAGTTAATATCAAACATTTAATATAAATACAGCCATAATTATATATGTGTTCTGAATTTATATTATACTTTCACTCTTGTAACTTCATATTTTAGTGTTTTCCATCTTTGTATAAAAAGGAAATTTTAGGAGAGTTAAACAAAATGCATGACTAAATTATATGTCTCTAAATTTGGGACACTCTTATTTTTAATCCCATAGATGCATAACAGTTTAATTTTTTTTGAAGAATTGTGTGGGCCAGAAAGCAAATCCAAATACCATATTTGAGAGTTATATCTATATTCTTACCCACAGGTCATCAGTTTCCATAAGAAGTAAGTTTCCTTGAAATTCAGCCCCTTCGTCAGGAGACATGGGCTTCCATATTGATGGACAGCAGTGTTTCATTTGTAATTTTCAGAGTGTTTTTTATGATCTTGGTCATTTAGAAGCTAACCTATTTAAATGAACTTACAGAACCACATGTATCACCAACTTCCAAAATAGTGTCATTCGATTTTAATGAAATCTTGGTAATCTTTTCCACTCACCAGTAATAGATAATGATAAAAAGAACGAAAATAAGTCATAGAACTATTAATTACAAATATTTCAGCCTTGTGTAGGTATAGATTTTTCTTGAACTGCTGTCATTGCAAACATAGTAGAATCTAACCATGGAAATGAAAATCTAAAATCAATAAGTCCAAATTTTTGAAGTTTTATGACATTCATCATATGGATTCAACCTAAGTGCTTAACAACGTGACCATAACTATAGAACACTACTCCAGGAAATAAGTCAAATGTAGACAATTTCTTCTTGTTCATACACACACACACACACACACACACACACACACATATATATATATATATATATATATTCTAAAGTAATTGATCTCATAGAAACAGAGAATAAAATGGGGAGCGAGTACATAAAAATCAAAAGTACAAAACCTTGGTTGCATAGGTGGAAGACTGATGCTTCTGAGAATCCCTGGACAGTGTGGCAGCACCGCTATAGATGACTAGTGCACATTTGAGTGTATCTGGGCAGAAGAGTCTGAATCATGATGAAAGATGTCAAATGTGTAAGGCAATGAACAGGTTCTTCGGCTTGATTTGGCCATGTCACACTGTATCAAAAACCATAACATCACGTTGTATGCTGTAAGTGCATACATCAATAATTGCTCAATAAGTAACTCTAAATTAAGTAAATAAGAAGAATAAATCCATGCATGTGTATTCTTATAACAACTCACATGAATTCTACACACTGGGTAGTTTTCCTTCTCTTCATGTGCCTTTCAGATTTCTAATAAATGTGATTATTCCTGGGTGACCCACTCAAGTCCACTCATGCCTGTGTCATTGTTATTCCATGCTCCTGGGCTGTCACTCCAATATTTTCATTCACAGAAGCAGGTATTGATTGGCATCTAACTTTTAAAAATTCATATCATCAAATCTAAAGGCAAGAACATAGCTCCACTCCTATATCGCTGACAACAATAAGAAAGACTCACTTAAACCTTAGTCTTTTTCATGTTGTTAACATTAAAAAAAAATAAACTGAATTTTCCATTTATTTGTAAAGTTTTTTTCTAATTTACTATGTCTTCAGTCACATGAAAGTTCTTATTATTTCTAATTAAAAAGAAAATTCATAGCTTGAGTCTCAACAGGATGGCTATACCAGAATTAATAATCTATTGGTCTATCTATCTAGCTCTCTATGCACCCCCATTAAAATGTCATCTATCATATGAAATTCTCAAAAGAGAATTCCAAGATGCCTCATATGTGCTTTTTAATATTTAGGCATGTATGTATTTAAGTATATATGAATGTTTTGCCTCAATGTATGTATGTGAACCACCTTTATGTAATACCTGAAATGGCCAGAAGAGGGCATTGGGTCCCCTGGATCTGGAGTCATTGGTGGTTTGAGCCATCATATGCATGCTGGAAACAGAAAATTATTGCTGCATGAGATCATAGAATGCTCTTATCCACTGAGCTACCTCTCCCGTCCCATGCATGCTTTTTTAGAAGTGAAAAATCTAATCCACACAGTATCCAGCAACTGTGCTGGCCAATCATTAAGAGACAAAGCCCATGTCTTAAACGGCTGAACACTGTACTCAGTAGAAAGCATTACCTAACATAAAGGAGTCGAGGAAAGGATAAAAGGACCCGGAGGGGAAAAGAACTCCACAAGAAAACTAACAGAGTTCACTAACCTGGGGCGAGGAGGGGGCATGCTTATGTAGACTGAAGCAACAACTAAGGACCATGCATGGACCGGACCTAGACCCACAGGTATAGCCATTAGGTAGCTTAGTCTTCACATGGGTCCCCTAGGAAGTGGAGCAGGGGCTGTCTGTCACATGGACTCCATTGCATGCTTTTCGATCACTTCCCCCCGGCGGGGCTGCCTTGCCAAGCCTCAGTGGAAGAGCGTGCTCTCAGTCCTGAGGCTCCTTGATGTGCTGGAGTGAGTGGGTTGGTCGGGAATGAGGGCTTCCCTTTTCTAAGGAGAAAGGTAGGGAGACAAAGGGAAAAAGGTGGGATGGCGGGACTGGAAAGAGAAGAGGGAGGGGCCTATGATGACCATGTAAAATGAATAAATTTATATGTAATTATGATATATATGTATTAAAATAAAATATAAATGCAATTATACTTGTGATATATATATGGAAAGAAAAAAACTAGTTGATAAACAAGACCGATCCCTATACAACAGCAAGACTTGAAAGTAAGAAAAAAATTATAATTTCCAAACTGAGCCCTAGTTTCAGAGATATTAGAGGAAAGACAATATTTAAACTGTGAAGCCAAAGATTTCCTTTTTTTTTAAGATTTTTTATTAATTTATTCTTGTTATATCTCAATGGTTATCCCATCCCTTGTATCCTCCCATTCTTCCCTCCCTCCCATTTTCCCCTTATTCCCCTCCCCTATAACTGTTCCTGAGGGGAATTACCTCCCCCTGTATATGCTCATAGGGTATCAAGTCTCTTCTTGGTAACCTGCTGTTTTTCCTCTGAGTGCCACTAGGTCCCCGTACGTGGAAACTAAACAACTATCTGCTAAATGACACCTGGGTCAGGGAAGAAATAAAGAAAGAAATCAAGGAGTTTCTGAAATTCAACGAAAATGAAGGGACAACATACCCAAATTTGTGGGATACATTGAAAGCAGTGCTAAGAGGAAAATTCATAGCATTAAGTGCCTTTAAAAAGAAATTGGAAACATAGTACATAAGCATCTTAACAACACAATTGGAAGCCCTAGAAAAAAAAAAAGAAGAAGCAGAAACACCCAAAAGGGGTAGACATCTGGAAATAATCAAACTCAGGGCTGAAATTAACAAATTAGAAACTAAGAAAACAGTCCAAAGAATCAACAAAACCAAGAGCTGGTTCTTTGACAAAGATTTCAAAAGAGGCTAATGGCAAAGTCATTCCACTTTTCACCGGTTTTGGAGATGGGTGTTTCCTTTGCTGTTGTGACTATGGGAGCACAGAAAGGGGGTGTGATACACAGCCCAGTGAAGTAGCAAATAGTATCTTCCAAATTCATACACAGACAGCACTAGCATCACTGGGTATATTGAGATACATAATCTTATTTAGAATGGTAGTGGTAGGTGAAGATGACAGCACTGACTTCACACAGCATTGGGAAGAGGTCTAGAAACCAACACATCTTGAAAGAAAAGACTATATAAACTTTCCATGCTTTGTATCAACACAAAGGATTGGAAAACTATAAAAAGCTACAGTCAAAAAAGAATCTTTAATTTCACAAAATGAAAAACTCAGATGTAGAGTCCATTTAGCCAAACATATTCTGCTCATGTATTTCTATTTGTTGGTATCAGAAGCCCTCATACCGCACTTTCGTTTTTTGTTTTGTTTTGTTGTCGCAAAGCATCTTTTAACACTTTTATTCACTAATATTTAAGGCCAATAAATGGTCACCAGCTTGCTATTAACTGCTTTTAGATATGCCTAGATTTTCTCACTTTGTCTGAATTATAAGTCCTTCTGAAAAAAAATGCATCTTACATTTATTTAAGTCTCTGTAAATGGCCATAGACACATAGACATTTGATGCTTGGCAATCCCGCCATAGCAGTGAATTCGTTTAACCTAAAGCATTATATGCATTCACCAATGAGAAATATGGGACTGCAGCTGAGGCAGCAGCCACTGACCTTAATCAAGATTTATTATGTTGTTGAATAAGATTCTAAAATTTATCCTCTATAAGAAATTTTAAAACTTTGAGGCTTTACATCAAAAGATACTTTTTAGTATTTCTATGACGTTTCCCTTTTATAATAGTTTTCTTATTAACTATCACTAAACCTATGTCTTTCAAAGTTATTCAGAACAAATTTAATTGTTACAGTTAGATATTTCTTTTGCTGTAAAAAGGGAGATGAAATTGTAATTGGATATTGGGAAGGTGATACAATAGTTGAAAAAGAGAGACAAAAAACATCTCATATAGAGAAGCTTAGAGACTTGTTCCCATCTTAGCAAAGAGACCTACCAAGTAGAGCAAGGCTCTCTCATGCTTTATATAAAAGGCATACATATTCAGATGCCTCTACTGGATGCTTTTTTGTTTTAAATGCAATTCAGAGAGTAAATGAGAAGAATAAGAATTATTTCCTACCCTTTAGTGCCATCGTGAGGCCAAAACAACAAAATACTCAAGAAGGCAGATTTACAGGTAACCCTGTGGTTATGATTTTTTCTTTTCATTCAAAATATAATTACCAGAAGAATGAGTTTATTTCAGAAATACAATTTCCTCCTCATCGAATTGTAATATTCCGAACAACAAATTATAACTCATATGCCTATATATGAAACATACCTTGAAATTCTATGCAACAGTGAAATTAATTTTGTGAATCTGTTATCAATACAAAATGTATGTTTGAAGTTACACAGTCATACACCTGAAGGTTTTTAGACATAAAGTTTTCAGAGTGTTTTAAATTAACAATATTTTAGCTTTATCTGTCCGTCCATTCATATTTCACTCTAAGGTACCAAGTTATAACAACTACATAACATGGCATAGTGCCTCTGAAGCTTCCAAGAGCTACGAAGGGAAGTGTGCCAATTGGGAACGAGACAGTGTAGCAGAGGAAAGCTGTCGATCAAAATGTCTGATTGACAGCTAAGGATTTTAGACTCAGGTCAACTCAAAGCATTAGAATCAATTAAGTGACTATATATTTGATTTGAAGCCTTCACCGCAAACCACATTCCAAAAGCTTAAATGTGGTATTACATTTCTCAGCCAGATATGTGTTGTTCCCTCATTTCTGCTTTTATTAATATGTAATCAGGTTCTTTCAACTCTTAGTTTTTCTTCACAAGTTCGTCAATTAAGTTGAAAGTATTCATTATTTGTCTATTGTATTTTAGTTCACATAATTTTTTTTCTGAGCTGATAGGATTTGCTCATGCTCAGAAAATGTAACTCTAAAAGAACATCTATTCATTATTTCTTAAATCTGATTTCCTCCCCCCTGATCTTCAACCCAGTCATGTAGTCCTCTCTTTCTTTACCCACACAGCATTTAGAAACTAAATGTTCTGGCAGTTTTCATCTATAAAATAGAAACTTTCTACAATGGATGAAACATTAAAGTATGTATATGTCTTGTTTGCCTTGACTGTTCTTGAAAATCAACAGAGGGGGGGAAAAGAACAAAACTAGTGAGCAAATTTTTATCTGCCTTTGTTCCTAGTCTTATTCATATTAAGTAACCATTTATTTCCACATATGTTCCAGAGTTATCCAAAACAGACACCATCAATTGCAGTTACAACCAAGGCAGCACAAACTGCGCTCTTTTCCTCCTCTTATCTCAGAAACAGACTTGAATTAGAGAAACAGTAACAACTTGCTCACAGTTAGTGACCCGGGTGATCCTCTTGTGTCTTGGCCCCCAGCGCACTCAGTAGAATCACAGGACTCATCGGGGTGAGGCTGTGGGCATACATTGCCATATTTAGTCCCTGTAACCCTGCTCAACAGGGATCATTTCATTCTATACCCATCCCAGGGAAAGAAGAACAGAAGTTATAGCTCCCTTGAGAAGAGTATTAAATGCCCCCTCACGAATGGTGGTTACAAAAAAGAAGACAGTTTCTAACCTAAAAAAAAACAATACCCTCAGTCCTCCAAGTGAAACAAGTACTTTTTAAAAATTAATTTATTCAGATTATATCTCAATTGTTATACCCTTTCTTGTATCTTCCCATTCCTCCCTCCCTCCCTCTTTCATCCTATTCCCCTCCCCTATGTCTGTGACAGAGGGGGACCTCCTCCCGCACTATATGGTCACAGCCTATCAAGTCTCATCTTGGTAGCCTGCCTATTCTTTCTCTGAGTGCCACCAGGCCTCCCCACCACAAGGAAGTGGTCAGATAGGGGGCACCAGAGTTCATGTCAGAGTCAGTTCCCACTCTCCACATAACTGTGAATAATGTCCCGTCCATTGGCTAGATCTGAGTAGGGGTTCAATGTTTATTGCATGTATTGTCCTTGGTTGGTGCAGTAGTTTGAGCAGATCCCCTGCGTCCAGATCCACCCGTCATAATGTTCTTCTTGTAGGTTTCTAGGACCCTCTGGATCCTTCTAGATGCTCCACCACACAACAAAGACATATGCTCAACCATGTTCATAATAGCCAGAACCCGGAAACAACCTAAATATCCCTCAGTTAAGGAATGGATAAAGAAACTGTGGTACATTTACACTATGGAATACTACTCAGCTATTAAACACAAGGAAATCCAGAAATTTGCAGCAAATGGATAGAACTAGAAATGATCATACTGAGTAAGTTAACCAAGACTCAGAAATACTCACATGATGTATACTCACCTATAATCGAACACTAGACCAAAAGGGATGTCCCATGAAACAAGTACTTCTAACAGAAGCTTGTAAACACTTTGTCACTTATAACCTCTTCCTGGCAAGCCAAAACTACTCTGATATCAAATCATATTCTATATTCAAATATTTAAATATCATTTCATCATAATTTATTCACCTCACATGATAAAATTTTTTTCCATTGCCACATGGTGTCTTACTTTTACTTCATTGCATTAGTTATGGCGGAACAGAAAAATAGTATTAGGGTGATATGTTATAATATATGTAAATCCAATATCATATATATGTACCCAATATAAATAATGTCTGCATATGAAAGTCATTATTAAGTCTTTAACTGTTCCTTGTTTACATATAAATTATAAACTGACTAAAAATCTATTATCTATAAATCTATAAATTTGTTCATGTAATTATGAGCTGCAAGCTGGAGACTCAAGAAAACTAGTGAAAATTTTTGTTTGACTCTCAAGCCTTGAGATCTGGTGTAAGTTTCGGCCTGGAACTAAACTCTAAGAACCAGTGCAAGAATATAATTATAGCATTTTAGCGGCTGATCCAAGTAGACTATGGGTTTCAGGCCTGTCTGCACTGTACAGAGAGACTATACCAAAACAAACAAATAAAAAATTCACAAACATATGAAGAAATACTGTTGCATTAGAAAATTGCACATCTCTTATCATAGATGAGTTGATAATATAAAATTAGCTATGACATTTATGACATAGTTTGGGAGATAAAATTTAATCTTAGGAGACAACTAAGTATACAATCTATAAAGGAGAGTTTAATTTATAACAGAAAGTAATGCATATGACATTATACAGATTATGGAAGTAAATAATTACCATGGAAATTGCCATCAGAAGAAAGCCACCACTAAGCCCTGGACTTTGGGGAGGATGGGTGTGTCATTCACCATAGGAAAAATTCAGCATCCAGTGTCACAAGACAGGAGGCAGAACCATGACAGTCCTGAAGGAACCAGGACTGTAAAGGCTGAAGTCACTAGTGGGAAGCTATAACCTGTCCCTCTGCCTTTCCACTGTCTTCAGTCTCCAGTGATAACTTATCTAATGCAGACTCGCCTGAACCGTCCCCCCCCTCCCGCCCCCAGTTAGGAAACCTGAGCTGAGATTACTGATCCCTAGCAGTCAAATCAGAGTTGTTGGTACAGGGAGACATGGGCTGCTTTGCACACACACACACATGCACACACACACACACACACACACACACACACACACACACACACACACCTACCCCACACACATACAGTACACATGTACCACACACAAACTCACACACACCACACACACTACACACCACACACCACACACATTCACATACCACCACACACACACACACACACACACACACACATACACCATACTACATACATACACACGGCGGTTATGTTTTTTAATATATTTTACTAATTTATTCATATTACATCTCAATTGTTATCCCATCCCTTGTATCCTCCCATTCCTCCCTCCCTCCCATTGTCCCCTTACTCCCCTCCCCTGTGTCTGTGACTGAGAAGGACCTCCTCCTGCTATATATGCTCATAGTGTATCAAGTCTCTTTTTGGTAGCCTGCTATCCTTCCTCTGAGTGACACCAGGCCTCCCCATCCAGGTGACATGGTCAAATATGGGGCACCAGAGTTCGTGTGAAAGTCAGTCCCCACTCTCTACTCAACTGTGTAGGGGTTGAAAGTTTACTGCACTTATTGTCCTTGGCTGGTTAACTGAACATGTTGTAATCAAGAACAAATATTTTACTAATAATAATTTTGCTTGATAAAAGCTGAAGTACTCCTTCTTCTTTGGGCTCTCAAAATAGAGTGGCTGTGGGAAATAAGCTTAACCTAAATTAGGTCTCCATGTTATTGCCTGCTGTGGGTAAGGAAAACACTTCTCTCGCTGTGACAGAAGCATCACTTCTAACGGTGCATGAAGAAGATTTCTGACTGTTAGTAAACCAGCTACAGTCACAAAACTAGCTGTGCCACTCAGGTCATTTTATTTTAGATAAATACACCTACCTAAATTATATCGTTGAATACATTTTTCCTCATTAAATTTTTATTTTTAAATTCTAGTTGTGAACCAAACATATTTTATATTAATATATATATATATATATATATATCCATCTTTGGTGGACTCTTTATATAACCTTTTAACTAAAATCATAAAATACTTTATTATTTCCATTATGAAAATAAACCATTGATCTTTACTCTTATTATGACATAATCAAGTAAATCACTATGAGACTCACATAAATACAGGAGTATAGATGTTTTCTAAATACAGCAAACTTACTATGACACTTCATTTCATAACTTTTGCTCAACATCTGTGAATTTTGAGCAACGTAAGGATTCTGTGAGTTCGATGATAAATTGAAAGTACAAACAAAAAACAAACACCAAGCTGACCCTTTACGCTCTATCAGTTCGCTAAATGAAAGACAGAACAACCGTGCTTATTCCTTGCATGTCTAACTTAGGTCCAGCTGCCACTGAGGATAATAAAGGATGCTTGCTCAACGCTTCTGCCGTGTCAGGCAGGGCAGTCAGCATCCTAGTGGTAACAGGGAATTTACACCCTCCGACCTCAGCCCATGGTAATTAGAACCCATTTTTTAGTCACTCTCATTCACTTGTCCCCAGGGGTATTTTTAAAGTCCTTTAGAGTTTTACAACTGCTTAGCCTTCTTGGTCTTTGTTGTACAAACTTAATGACAGTAAAAACTGAAGTAATCCATTAGATTGCCGGGACCCAAGACAAGTTTAACATCATTAAAATGGCATACGAAGCTCTTCATAATTTTTCCCTACCCACACTCACCTCCCACCGTCCCTTCTTTCCCCTCTTCACTGCTTCATTACCAAATTACACACAGATCTCAAAACATGTCATGATAATTACTTAGAACACGTTGTTCCTTCTGGCTGGAACGAATATCCCCATCTGCATTAGCTCCTCTTGGATGCGTTCTCCTCTTTCTTTGACACCCCTAGGAACTACTGCTTCCTTTAAGAAGTCCCCTGAGTGTAGTTGTCATCCTGCCATAGATCATTGTGCAGTAGGATTGCTCCTTAATGCATAGCACTTCCCAGTGAGTGTCTTAAAGGCACACAGAGTGCATACGGACCACTGTGCTTGCACGTAATAGGAGCTGACAATGTGAAATCTGGATTTCCAGCTCCTAAGACAGTACATTTGAGCTGCAAAAGATACGTAACAAATGTCTTTCTGATGGTTTGCTGTTGATGGCTTAGGAAGGAAGGAAGATTGCAAACCCCCAGAATATGGCATAGGTATGCCAAGAAAGCAAAAGCTGACTAATATGATCATGTGATTTTTGCAGTTTTCCTTGATAAAATGTGAATTGGGTGTGTTTTGTTGTTGTTTTCATTTCAATTTCTTTATTATTATAATTTATTCACATTACATCCCAATTTTTATCTCCTCACTCTTATCTTCCAGTTCCCACTCTCCCTCCCTCTTCTGCCTTATTCCCCTCCCCTAGACCTCTGGTGGGGGTTCCTCCCCTCCCAATGTTTGATCACAGTGTGTCACATCTCATCAGGGTAGCCTGAATCCCTTCCTCTGTGTGCCCCCAAGGTGGCCCCGCCAAACTGCAGTGATCAAATCACAGGTGTTGTTTTTACAGGTCAGTAAACCTGACATAGAGTCATTAACCAATCTTTCTCTGAATCTGTGACACATAAATTCTTCCAAATCAAAAAAACAAACAAACAAACAAAAAAAAACTTCAATGTTATCATATATCATCTGACTTTATTAGCATTTCCTAAAGCTAGAAACCAATCCTTCCAGTGGCCACTTTCAACTATTTAAACTATTTAAACCATTTCTTGCTTTCCTATAACTGTATAACATCTCACAGCTGTTTTGTCTCTCCACTGAAATATATATATATATATATATATATATATATATATATATATATATATATATATATATATGTCTATAATTCTCTGTTCCTCACATCCTTGATACTTGCTGAAGGTGTTCTTATCTCCAGAATAGCCATATCCCCCCTCATTATTTCCCCAGGTCAATTAGGGCCTGAGTTTTGTAAACAGATGGAGTTTAGATATGATCACTGTTATGTGTAAACAATTCAATTATAATTTTAAAACACTTAATCTGAATGCTAACAGGTTTCTCATGATGCTCAAAACCTCTATGATGAAAAATACAAAATAGAAACTGAGGAAAAGGCTGTGAGTTTTGTTACCTTTAGTGTTCTTTTTTTTTTTTTTAAATAATTGAGGAGATATGAAGAAAACCATACATGTTAGGTCCTTAGCTGTATTTGTTACTTTTTTGCCTCTGGGCAGCATACTGTCAGAAACAGGGGAGAACTATTTTATTTTGCCTCATAATTATCGGGATTCTCTCTAGTCTCTCATAGTGGGAGGAGAGTGGCCGAACAAAGCAATTCACATTGTGTGCTCAGGGAGCAGAAAAATGGGGAAACAAACCAGTTCATGACTCAGTGATGTGCTTCCTCCAACTCTGCCTAGTACATAGTGGTTAAACTAGAAACAGCGTTCCAAAGCTCATGAACGCCCCAGACTCGCAGTGGGTGGCAACGGTTGGGAGAGGCTCTGGAACTTAGAAGGTGCAGCCTTGCTGGAGAAGGTGCATCACCGGGGTATGGTTTGCGAGTTTATTGACTTTTGCTTCCTTCTGGTCCCTCTCTCTGCTTTCTGTGTGTGGATGAAAATGTGCTCAGCTATCTTAGCATTTCTTCTGTCATTTCATGCTTCCACTTCCATAAAGACTGTAAACCTCCAGAAAAGTAGGCTAAATATAAAACTACCTACACACACACACACACACACACACACACACACACACACACAGAGCTGAGCCCATTCTCTTCCCCTGTGAACTGGTAACGTAGCCACACCAGGGGAAAGTGATCAAAATGAAGGAAACAGAGTCCATGTCAGAGACAGTCCCTACTCTCCTTACTAGGGGACCCACATGAAGCCCAAGCTGCCCATAGGCTACATCTGTTTATGGGACTACATCTGTGTAGGTCCAGTCTATGTATGGTCCTTGATTGGGTGCTGCAGCCTCTGAAAGCCCCTCTGAGTCCCGGTTAGTTGGCTCTGTTGGTCTTCTTGTGCTGTTCCTTGTGCTATCACCTCCAGGATCTTCTATTGTACCCCACTTTTCCACGAGACTCCTTATGCATTACTCAAATTTTGTCTGTGTGTCTCAGCATCTGTTTCATTGTGCTGTTGTGTGGAGTCTCTCAGAGGACAGCTATGCTAGGCTCTTGTCTGCAAGCACAGTAGAGTATCATCAACAGTGTCAGGAGTGGGCTCTCTCCCATGTGTGGGTCTCAGGTTGGGCAGAGCATTGGTCGTACATTTCCCCCAAACTCTGCTCTATCTTTATCACTGCATATCTTGTGAGCAGGGTAAAACTTTGGATCGAAGTTTTTGTGGGTGGGTTGGTGCTCCCCTCCTCCTCTAGGAGCCCTGTCTAGTTAGAAGGTATCTTCTTCAGTCTCCACGAACCCCCTCAACTAGAAGGCTTAGCTGGAGTCAATCCTTATCTTCCCAGCAGCCTACCCTGACTTAGGTCCCCAGCCTGTCACAGAGATGCCCCTCCCTCTGTGTGCCCTAGATCTCTCTCCTCTCTGTAAGCCCTATGCCCTCCTGCATCCGCTCTCCCCTGGTCTGATCTCCGCCCTCCTTTCTCTCTGTGCTCACTCTCCTACGTTGTTCCCTCTCTTCAGCCACTTCTGCTGTCTATTCTATTTTCCGTTCTGAGAACATCCCTCCTCAGGGCCTCCTGGTTCCTTATCTTCTTTGGGTCTGTGAACTGTAGTATGTTTATCCTTACTGTATGGCTAAACTCTACTTATAAGTGAGTATATACCGTCTCTCTCTCTCTCTCTCTCTCTCTCTCTCTCTCTCTCTCTCTCTCTCTGTGTGTGTGTGTGTGTATGTGTGTGTGTGTGTGTGTGTGTGTGTGTGTGTGTGTGTGTGTATCTGAGTTACCTCACTCACGGTGATCTTTTTTAGTACCATCGACTTGCCTGAAATTTTTATGATTTCCTTGTTTTTAATAGCTGCGTAGTATTCCATTGTCTAAATGTATCAGTTTCTTTATCCATTCCTCGATTGAGAGACATCTAGGTTGTTTCCAGATCCTGGATATTATGAATAAAACTGTCATGAACATAGTTGAGCAAGTGTCTTTGCTGTATGGTAGAGCATCTTTTGGGTATATGCCCTGGAGTCCCACAAGCTTTGTGCCACCATTGCCCTAGCATATTTTGCAGACAGGACAAATTTTATATCAAAGAGTTTGTGATTGGGTTGGGGTCTAGGTTTCCATTTTGGTAGCATGCTGAGTACCTTCCTGTACAAATGATGCTAGAATATAGGGGTGGCAGTTCTATATAGGCACCAGCTTGACTTTTCCATGTTCAGTGGATTGTATAGGTGTTATCATCAGCAATGAAACCATGCCATCATGCCATATAGTCATGGCAACAGCCTGTGTTGTCTAGGGATGCCCATGGAACCTCTCTAACCAACAATTCAAGTATATGTAACTCAATTCCAGTATTACAAGCTGTATTTGCTGACAAATGATGGTCAGTTGGGGCACTGCTTTCCCCAGTATTTGGTAATTTCAATTAGATTGTCTTTAAAAATGTACATATTTTACAAATACCTACTGTATTAGGTACTCAGGCTACCCCTGAAATGCCTGTTAATTACAGCTGTCACTTTCCTTATTCCTACTTGTCATCCCTCACTCCACAGTTGATCCTCAATTCCAGCCTTCCTCGATCCATCTAAAATTATCTATTCTATTTCCTTTTCTTAGGGATATTTATATGCCCCCCCCCCTGGTTGCTTACTCTATAACTAACCTCTGTGCTTCTATGCATTGTAGCCTAGCTAGCATTGAATTAATATCCAATAACCACATAAAAGCAAATACATACAATATTTGTCTTTCTGGGCCTGGGTTGCCTGACCTTAGATAATTTTTATCTACAAATTTCATGATTTCATTTTTAGTGACAGAGTAATTCTCCATTTTGTAAATGTACATTTATTTTATTGTTCAGGATTGTATTAGATATCTTAGATTTTCTATGTTCCCATAGGAAGATGGAGATTGTATTTTCAAGATCTGTGGAGAAATAATGATGTGGATCGCATTTAATCCATAGATTGCTTTGGTAGGGGGGCCATTAGTACTTCTAATACTTCTTCAATTTCTTCATTCAAAAACTTGAAATTTTATCATGTAAGTCTTTCAGTTTCTTGGTTAGAGTAGCTCCAAGACATTATGTATTATTTGAGACTATTGTGAAAGGTATTGTTTCCCTTATTTTTTTTTTTTCAATCCACTTGTCATTTGTATATAAGAGGGCTACTGGTTTTTGTGTTAATTTTGTATCCAGCTTCTTTGCTGAACGTGTTTTTCAACTGTATGCTTTCCCCAGTGGAATTTTTAGAATCACTTATGTATACTATAATCTGCAAACAAAGGTACTTTGACTGCTCCTTTAAATTTTGTGCCGCTTTGTCTCTGTTCAGTTGCTCTAGTTAAGACTTGACCTACTGTATTGAATAAGTATGGACAACCAGTCTTGTTTTATTATTTTAGTGTAATTGCTTTGAGTTTCTTTCCATTTAAGTTGATGGTGTATATGGATTTGCTGTAAACTGCCTTTATTATGCTGAAGTGTGTCCTTTGTATCTCTAACATCTCCAAGACTTTTATAATGAAAACATGTTGGGTTTTGTCACATCTAATGAGATGATCATGTGGGTTTTTTCACTTCCAGTTTGTTTATATGATAGATTGTATTTATCAATTTATGTGTGTTGAACCATCCCCACATCTCTGGGATGAAGCCTACTTGATCATGGTGAATAATCTTTTTTATATGTGCTTGGGTTTCAGTTTCCAAGTATTTTATTGAGAATTTTCGCATCTATCTCCATAAGGGAAATTGATCTGTAATTATTTCTTTGTTGGGTCTTTATGTGGTTTGGGTTCCTGGGTAGCTGTTGCCTAATGCACTGGATGATGTTTCTTCTGTTTCCATTTTGAGGAATGATTTGAGGAGTGTCAACAGCAGCTCCTCACTGAGAATCTCATGAAATGCTGCATTAAAACCATCTGACCACAGGCTTTTTTGGGTGTTCTTAGGAGACTTTTAATGACTGCTTCTATTTCACTAGGGTTATAAGTCTGTTTTAATTGCTTATCTGATTTTAATTAAACTTTGGTAAGTGGTGTGTATCAAGAAAATTCTCCATTCCTTTTAGGTTCTCAACTTTGTTAGAGTATAGATGTTTAAAGTATGTCATCATAACTTCACTGACTTTCCTCAGAATCCGTTGGTCTTTTTCCCCTTCTCATTTCTAATTTTGTTAATTTGTATATTCTTTCTCAAGATTTTAGTTAAGTTGGATAAGAGTTTGTCAATCTTACTGGTTTTCTCAAAGAACTTAGTCTTTGTTTCATTTAAGTTTTTATTGTTTTTTGTTGCTTATTTCTATTTTATTGATTTCACCTCTGAGATTTATTAGTATTGCCACCTGCTCCTTTGGAATGTGATTTCTTCATTTACTCTAGGGCTTTCAGATGTGCTGTTAAGTTGCTAGGATGAGATCTCTCCAATGTTTTTATGTAGGTAGTTAGTGCTATGCACTTGCCTCTTAGAGTGGTCTTCACTGTGTGGGCATGTTTTGTATTTATTTTCATTGAACTATAGAAAGTCTCTCATTTATTTATTAATTTTTGTCTTCATACATTTTTCATTCACTAGAGAGTTAGCTAGTTTCTATGAGCAAGTTTTTAATCTTGCTGTTGTTTCTGTTGTTGATGATATCAAGCTTTAATCTGTGGTGATCAGATAGGATCCAGGGTACATTTCCATTTTCCTGTACTGTGAGATTTGCATTGTGTATGAATATGTGGACAATTTTGGAGAAAGTTTCATGAAGTGCTAAGAAGAAAATATACTGTTTTTATTTGGGTGAAATGTTCCATAAATATCTGTTAGGTCCATTTGGATTTTAACACCAATTAGCTCAGCACTTCTCTGTTTGCTTTGTCCAGATAACTTGTAACAGATAAAGTCAATGTCACAGCAAAGAAGAGTTCAGGCCCACTGCCTGTTATTTCAATATGATAAACATGTCAATTTTCCAGTGAGAGAAATACTATGCCCAATACTTAGTTATATCCTTTAAAAGAATACAAATACTATAGAGGAGCCCAGTAGCATGTGATAAGAAGTGGAAAATCTGAACTGACAGCAGAATCTGCTATTCTTTCTTCTGACACTAGAGCAAGGTGAACATAATTCCAGGCATAAAGAATTTGGTCAGGTTTGCTGAAAATCTTTACTTGTTTAAAGTTGATAGGCATCCCTGCCAGCAGCAAAAACTATATACTGGGAACTTATTGAGATAAATCACAACTTTGAGATAGATACAACTTTCCTCAACTATATAAGAATAGATATCATGCAAAGTATTTTCTCTAACCTAGAGGAAAAATATTAGGTGTCAAAATTGAAAGATATGCACAAAGACATTTGGAAGTCAGTTAGCACACCTCTAAATAAACAACAGCTAAACAAAGAATCAAAACTGGATTTAAGACCCTTTACATAAATGAAAGTAAAATAAAATATATCGTTAAAATTTTATAGGATTTTGCTAATGCTGTGATTTGTAAAGAAATGCATAGTTATGAAAACCTTTTAGCCTCTTGGTCTAAAAGAAAAAGAAAATTTCTTCTACCTTATATAAAGAAACAGTACAGAGCAAGTTAAACCCAGAGCTTGGGTAAATGTTAGGATGGGTTCAATGTAATCAGAATGAAATAATAGAGGAAGAGAGAAATGAAATGTTTTAAAATATCAGTTCTTTCAGAATAGTATATTTGGTGAGATTATAGCCATCTAGGAAGAATTTAGAAGACCATGCTCAGAACACTGAACTGTTTTCTGCATTGCTCAGGAGACAGGATGACTTTTCTTTTTTTCTTCTTTTTTGTGTCCACACTTTTTTTATTCATAGGACTACAGAAACACAACTTAGTTTACTGTTAGTTGACATAATAAAATTTTCCTGGATTCTTATTTTTTTAATTTTTATTTAAGTAATTTATTCAGATTATTGCTATTTTGTTATCCCCTCACTTGTATCTTCCCATTCAGAATGTCTTTTCAATGAGAGTCTTGGAGGAAAATTATTGTGGTGGTCACTCATAATTTTAAAAACCTCCTCTAAAATCTTACAGATCTTTGTTTATGTCTTAATCTCCCCCATTTAAAAGACTAAAGATATAATAGAACATAGGTATGTTGATACATAAATGGAAAATAGATGATAGATAATTAAAGCTGATATATAATAGGCAAATGAGTACAATATTATTTTTATAATATAATATAATATATTAAATATAATAAATGTGTTATTATTATTATTATTATTATTATTATTATTATTATTATTATTAATGTAACATCTATGCAAGGTCCTACCTTGGAAAGTTCAGCTGGCTAAAAATTTAGCTGTTATCTGAGCTGAAATCCAATGCAGATACAAGAAAAAAATAATTTTTAAGACCTCTTCTTTATTTGCCTCTAACTAAAATAAAATGCCTGACAAAACCAGTACAGAATCAGCAACTGGGATATATCCTCAGTGATCTGCAGTTTTTAACCTCAAAGTTTTTAATTCTAAAGCATTAATATAAACATTTCCCCAGATTTTTAAGATGCTATACAACCAACAGTAAACACGCTTTTGAGGTCTCCTATTTGTATTTACACCAAGCAGTTGCATTAATTGGAACTGTCCTTCAACAGGGACTTGGGCACTAACAAATTGTAAGCAAGAACTTGACACCAATCGTGAGACAAAGGATACCAAGACATACTGCTGAGGTAAGATTTCCTTGTAGTGAAGTACACAAAATTGTGAGGACACTGAGTTTTCCTGGGTTGCTAACTGGTATGTGGAATAGCAAAATACCAAAGGCAGGATTGATCATGCAACATGCCCATTTGTGATCAGTGCGTGGTCAGACTTCACACAGAATGTAGTTTTAGTAAAGCACCTACCTCTATCGCGTGAATGCTATCGGTTATCTGTCATATTAATAGTACTAATTGCCAGTTCTTGATGAAATGTTTAACTTAATTCATTTTGTGGTCTAATTTTATAGGTATTTGTAAATCATTTAAATCAATGCTAAAGAAGCTAAAATATCTTTTATCCTTTTTAAAAAGTGGTTTCATAAATGAGTTAGGTGTTGTGATACTAGCCTAACAGCGGCACTTGGAAGACAGAGGCAGTAGGATCCCTGCAAGTTCCAAGTCTTGGGGAGTGGAGAGGGACAGTTTCTTAAATCACCTAATACATGAAACCGTGTGTTAAACTGTTGCAGGATATTTGATCCCATTGTAATCCCTGATATTGTAAACTGTAAAAACCTGCATTTTTGTTGGTTCGGTTGAGCCCTAACACACACACACACACACACACACACACACACACACACACACACCTTTAATCCAAGAGCTTTCTGTACACGGGATTTAATAAAGTTAACCCTAGGTCAAGAAGCAGGCCAAGAAACCAGCTGACAGGGATTAAAGCACAGGAGGGAGTCTGGGTTTAACAGTATTTAAGACAGAGTGTAAACGTAGAAAGAGCTTGTAGCTTTTAGCTCTTTTGCTCTTCAGCCCCTTGGCCTTCAGCTTTTGGGGGCTTTTTGAGTTTTGAGCTAGCAAGAATTTGGCCTTGGGTTTTTTTGGCCTTTTCCTCCTGAGCTGTCAGCTGGGCTAGTGAGCCTTCTGGGCCTGCTCCATTGGGAAGTGAGCTGAGTAGGAAGTTCATCTGGGTGCTTTCTCTGCCTCCCTGAGCTAGCAGGTTTTCACCCCAGTATCTGGCTCCTGAGTCTTTATTGGTAAAATGAAACATTTATGCTTTCGTTTAAAACAGCATTAAGTATCATAGAAGGATCCTTTATAGGAAATGGGAAAATGGAAGACTAGAGGCAATCCAGTACTTTCCTGAGTTTCCACAAATCTAAAGCAAAATGTCAGATATGTGGCTACTGAGAGAGATGGGTAGAACAGCAGGGGCATACGCCTGGCAGAAAGAGGCCCAGTTTAAGGACAGCCTGGGAAACTCTGTATGTTATGGAAACAAGGAAGGAAGGGATGGAAGGGATGGAGAGAGAGGCAGCAGTAGACGGCAGAGAGAGACCAGTGAAAACTCAGAAATCATCAGCTTTAGATTTGCAACATTAAAAAAATCAAGGCTAGCCAGGCACAGGCTCAGACCTGTGATCCCAGCACTCGGGGAAACAAAAGCAGGCAGATCTCTGTGAGTTCAAAGCCAACTTGCTCTACAGAGCCAGGTCCAGGACAGCCAAGGCTACACAGAGAAACCCTGTCTCCAAAAAACCAAAAACTTAAAATTAAAAAAAAAAAAAATGAAGGCCAACACCATGTCCTACCAAATCAATATAGAAGGAATATATCCAGTCCTCTTCAATGAGACTGTAAGCAAATGGAAAGGGAAACACTTCGGCAACTTTCGCAAAGCCAAAATTTGCACTCTGCAAAATTATAGTTTAGGTGAGAGATCCAGGATCACACAGTAAATGGGCTCCGTAGCATAATCCTGCTGCATCTCCTGGTACTCAGTGGTGATGAGGTGGAGAAACATCTTATGAGAGGTCTTGGAATCACATCAAGCCATTTTACCAGGTAAGCAGAAGCTCCCGCGTGTGTACATCCCCAAGCACCAGAGGGCTCCCCATGTCTACCAGATCAGCAAGAAACCCGACTACAAGCCAGTGTGACCCCAGGAAACGGGACTACAGACCATGGGTCATAGGGTACAGAGGCCACTTACAGCTAGGCACTGACTGTACCAACTTCCGGGAAGAAAAAGAAAGCAACTGTGTGTGAAAATGAACTGGGGATAAGTGTGAGGAAGCAGACCCTGGCTAACAGGAGGTATGATTACTCCATGTCTGTGCCTTGTCCCCTCTCCAGCTCATACTTTCTTGATTTGTAGTTGTTTTTACGCTCTCAGAGCCCCAGAGGTCCTTGGTGGAAATGCAGCAGGCTTGCGCCTTTTGCCAACCCATATGCACATGGCAGCATGCCTCTAGTGCGAGAGGGCATCCAAGTAGGCAGTCTTTGTCCTCGCCTGGCCCGAACAGTTTGAAGATGTTTCATCCATTTCTAACTTACTGGATGTGAATACCAAAAACACTACAGGAATTTAGTCCAGCCCAACAGTAGTCATAGCTGTTTGTCTTATCTCATCTTATTTTGTGCTTATTTTACTTTATAATTTCATCCCATACATTTTCTTGCTTCTTTTTACTTGCCCATTGTTCCCCCTTCTTTTTACCACTGAAGATATTTTCACCTTTAATAATTCTTGAATACCTAAGTTAGCTTAAATGTTTTCTACCCTTAATAAGAGAGTATTTGATATATCTAACTATGTTTATTACATTTAAATGCTTAACTTTCTTTCAAGTTATTGTTGTTACTATATTGACTCTGCTTGTTCTCCTTCAACCACAATGGCTAAGAAGAAACTTCACAAAACAAGCAAGAAGTATCCATCTCTACAGTTGTGCAGATTATACCATAGAAACACAAGACTTACAAAAGGGCAAAGCAATGTGATTCCTTCAAAGGTTAAAAGCCCCTCAATAACTGTATCAAAAACTTGAAATGTCTTAAATGTCACTTAAAGACCCTTGGTCTAGTTTTAAGAGTGAGGTAACCCAGACCCAGAAAGACACACATGGTATATACTCACTTTAAGTGGATATTAACCCAACATAGATGTCCTCTGAGAGAATGCACCCAGTCAGGGATCTGGACAGATGCTGGGAGTCACCGCCAGACTTTGGGCAGAGTGCTGAGAGTTGAATGGAAGAGTGGTGTGATGGACGGATCTGGAGGATTTAGGAGCTCTACGGGGAGACCATTAACACTGGTGGATCTGGAACCAGAGAGGCCCGCACAAACTGATGCACCACCGAGGACAATGCATTCGGAGAACCTAGAACCTGTTCAGATATAGCTGATGGACAGCTCACTCTCCCTGGTTGGGGGAGGGGTAGTGGGGACTGCCCCTGACTTGAATCTGATGCTCTTGATTTGATCACTTCTCCTTGGCAGGGTGGCCCTGTGGGCACACAAAGGAAGGGGGATGCAGGCTATCCTGATGACATCTGATAAGCTGTGTTCAGACAGTGGGGAGACGGGACCCCCTGTCAGAGGTCTAGGGGAGGAGACTACATGGAAGAGGGAGGGAGGGAAGATGGAAACAGGAAGATACAAGGAAGAGGATAGCAATCAGGATGTAAGATGAATAAATTATAATAAAAAAAAACTAATTAAAAAAGAATGATCCATGGCCTCAAAGACAATTCACCTGACAGATAACTGAAGACAGGAATCTTATTCAAGATTTTGATGAAAAGTCTAAGGGAGACAGAAATTCTAGAAAGTTGAGCAAGAGAAAATTAAGTGATAACCAACAATATACTAGTCCAAGGAAAAGAAGGAATATCAGAGATTGAGAAAAATAGGAATTGTCACATTAATAAATCAATAAATAAAAATAAGCAATCATTACATATTTAATACAATGTATTTAAAAACTTGCCTAAAATCTTAGCCATAACAATAAGGTACAGGAAAAGGATAAAATAGAAAAGAAAAAGTCAAATTACCCCATTTTCAGATAATATGATTCCACATATTAGAGATTTAAATAAAATGACTACACTCATTTTGTCAAATTACAGCATACAAAAATCAACATAAACGTCACTGAATATCATATAAACTGAAGATAAATATACTAAAATGAGTTCAAAGAAACAAACCCTTTTTCAAAATTGCTTCAATAAAATGAAATGAAATAAAATATCTAGCAAAAAAACTGCCTGAAAGATCTTAAAGAGTTTCAAGATATCAGATATAAAACAATGATGAAAAAAAACTGTGGAAGAAAACAGCACATTGAAGGGTCTCTCATGTTCAAAGGTTTGTCAAACCGCAGTTGCTAAAACAGCTATGTTGGCAGAAATTATCCGTAGCTTCAATTGGGTTCTCATCAAAATTCCAATAACATTCTTTATGCATACAAACAAAAACTTCAATTGTAAAAGTCATACAAAAAAAGAAAAAAGTAACTTCTGAATATCCAAACCAACTTTAATAATAATAAAAAAAAAGAGTGATGCTGGGTGTATCACAGTATCTTCCTTCAAGCTATTCTGCCAAGCTATAGAAGCAAGTACAGCATGTTATGGGAACAAAGAGAGAGGGGGGGGGAGAGAGAGAGAAGCCACACAGCTGTAGCCATCTGATTTTTTTCCAAATATGTCAAAAGCATACACTGGAAAAGAAACAGCCTCTGTACAAGTGATGCTAGGAAAACTAGTTGTGCATATGTAGAAAATTAAATCTAGGTTCCCATCTTACATCCTGTTTTTAAAAAATCAATTCAAAGTTGCTTAAAGACCATAATATAATGCCAAAAACACTGAAACTAATAGAGTAGGACCTAGGAGAAACATTACAGAGTAGAGGGGTAGACAATGAGTTTCTGAGTAATAGCAAGAATGGATGAATAAGGATTCCATCTTCTTTTATTACTCTTGTGTGTGGGCATGTTCTGTCTGTATGTACGTCTGTGCACCGCATGCATGTAAGACCCTTAGACGACTGGCCTTCGCTACCTTGTAAATCCTTCTCTTTTCCATCCTTTATGCCCCTGGTTTCACACCCTACCACTAGATAGGAGAGAAAGAATGATAGAAGGAAGGGAGGGAGAGAAAGAGAGACAGAGAGATAGAGAGAGATGGAGAGAGACTGATCCTTGACCCTAATTTCTTTCTTCTTGTTTCTTCTTTGAAAGAAACACACAACCAAGACCCCTGAACTCCCAACATCCATCAACCACTCCTCTCTCAGAGCCCTAGCATTTATATACCTTCTGAAAAGTTCTCAGAATTCCAAGCATCACACAATCAGAGATACTACCTGCAGGTGGCATTCTAAAACAGCCACATATTCCCACACCTGGGATTAAAATGAAAACATTCTAATATTTGTGTGTTTTTTAAAGAAATAAAACTTCCAGAATTGTCACTACAGAAAAAAAATCCTGTATCTTTAGTTTCAGTAAAATACAAATCAAAGATTGAATCCATCTTTTGTCTGCCATCCCAGGGAGCCCTGTGGGACACCCAAGCACCTTTAGGCTTGCATCTAGCATTTGGCTGCTCGCAATCTGCCTGGCTCACCTGAGACACAAACAGTGACCCCAGTGGAAGGAACATCAGGCCAGCTAACACCAGAGATATCTAGCTAGAGGCCAATGTGTTAATGCCCGGCTGGTGCTCTGGAGAGGGTCCAGGGTAGTTTCTCTCTGGTGTGTTGGATCGTGGATGCCCTTCTTGTTCACTTTATCTCTTGGGTGGCCAGAGCTGATGGCTCAGGCAACCGATCAGGATTGAAAGAAGAAAAAGGAAGAAAGGGGAAAAAGAGCCCAAGGTTTCTTCCCTAGGGACTGGCTGTACTGCGGCTGAGGAGAACTTAAACTGACCACCTTTTTTCCTATGGCTGAGGCTGTAAAAGCAGCTTCTGGCTAGAAACTGCACGGGGTCGTAAAAGGAGGCTCTTTGATCTGTAGATAGGCCTCTTTACAGAGATCTCCAATAAGTTGGTGTAAACTTAGGCTTATTAGCTGTAGAAGGCTGAAGGCCTTGAGTCTGCTAACTTATTTGCGAATCTATAGAGAAATAAGAAGTAAGAGAGAGAGATAGAAAATTAACCACTCACACACATACATTCAAGAGAAGAGGATCAGGAGAAAAGGTGGATGAAATCAGGCATCTTAACTTCAACTGAAGTTGAGCTGCTCCATTTTTTCTCTCCAACTTCTCTCTCTCTCTCTCTCTCTCTCTCTCTCTCTCTCTCTCTCTCTCTCTCTCTCTCTCTCTCTCTCTCACGTTTATTGTAGAAGACCATACTTATACTTCTGAGAACAGGGAATTACCTCATAGTCAAAACAGTACAATTAATCACAAAACAGATGCATTCTAAAAATACAACAGGTTACGTGCTTTAAAGCTAAACATTTCTTATCTATGTATCTATTACATAAGTTTGTGGTGAGTTCAAAAAGACGAAGACTGACAGGGTCTAAGGTTAATAGAGTCTGAAACTTAACAAGAGTATACAACTTATCAGTTAGGATGGACCTGACTATACATTATCCAGCTATCTCTTAGCTCGTTATGAGCTCAGGACAATAATTTTGTCTGTCTTTCATTCTAAGAAACAGAGTAAATTCAGACATCTCTAGGTAACTTCATTCCACATAGGTACACATGGAGTTTAAAGAAAGTTGGCTGTATTTATGATGAAATACCAGGATTCGTGGTGCCATCTGCGGTGGAGGCTTATCTGAAGCCACAAATCTGCTGGTAGGCTATCCTGGTGAGGCATCTGGAGGTCCACAAAGGTATTTATTGCAGCCATAAACTAACTTTAACTTTTAAAACTATTTGAGCCAAATCAGGAATTCCATAATCAGGGATTAATTCATCTGGATAACTAAAAGTACATCTTCAACTAACTTTAACTTTTAAAACTATTTGAGCCAAATCAGGAATTCCATAATCAGGGATTAATTCATCTGGATAACTAAAAGTACATCTTCAATAAGATCCTCTAGGAAGTTTGCTCAATCAGAGCTGGTCAGTACCCAGAAAATAAGAATTCACACCAATGCCAGATGTATTTACTTTTGGTTTTTTGAGACAGGGTTTCTCTGTGTAATCTTGGCTATCCTGGACTCGCTTTGTAGACCGGGCTGGCCATGAATATAGTCCTGGCTGTCCTGGACTCACTTTGTAGACCAAGCTGGCCTTAGACTCACAGTGATTCACCTGCCTCTGCCTCCCTGGGTGCTGGGATTAAAGGCATGCGCCACCATGCCCGGCTGTAATGCCAGATTTCAGAGAGATGCAGCAGTGCACAATTGACAGGGCAGTCAGAGGTTGGAAGCAATTCTGGGGCACATCACGATACAGACCTTGCAAATATCGAATCACCTCCAGAGATCTCTCATGCCTCCTGGACTTTCCCAAATCAATGGCTCCTGACAGCATGTCAGAGGATGGAAGCAGTTTCGGGGTACATCGTGGTATAAGACCTTGCAAACACCAGATCACCTCCTAGATAGCCCACATGCCTAGTGAGCCCCCTCAACAGGGCGGCTCTTGGCACCAATGTAAGAACACAAACAAAACACAGGGCCATATGATATCACTGAAAATTGGTAGTCCTACCACAGCAAGCCCTGGAGATACTATCATACCTGAAGCACAAGAAAAAGATTTTAAATCTGAGGTTAAAAAAATGATAGAGTCACAAAAGGAGAAAAATTAATCTCTCAAAGAAATACAGGAAAATATATTTTTAAAAATGAAGGAATTCAATAAATCCTTTAAAGAATTACATGAAAATACAATCAGATGAGATAAAGAAATGAATAAAACTGATCAAAACCTAAAAATACTATTAGAAATAATTAACACACACAGTCTGAGGCAATCTTGAAAATGGAAAACCTAGGGAAGAGAACTGAAGATACAAGCAACACCAACAGAATACAAGGGATGAAAGAGATAATCTCAAGTGTAGAAAATACAGCTGAAGTAATTGATACAGCAATCAAAGAAAATGTTATAACTAAAAAGCTCTTGACACAAAATATCCAGGAAATCTGGGATACCACAAACAGACCAAGAATAAAAGGAGAAAGACTTCCACCTCAAAGGCCCAGAAAATATTTTCAACAAAAACAAAGGGAAAAACAACCCCAAACTAAAAATAAGGTGGATATAAACATACAAGGAGCTTATAGAACACCAAATAGACTGGACCAAAAAGGAAATCTTCCCACCACATAATAATCAAAACACTAAATGTACAGCAAAGAAAGAATATTAAAAACTGGAAAGGAAAAAAGCCAAGGCATATATAATGGCAAACCTACCAGAATTACTCCTGAGTATAAGAGTCAGAAGGGCCTGGATGGATGCCATGCAGAGATTAAGAGACAACAGGTGTCAGTGCAGACCACTATATCCAGCAAAAATTTCAATCACTGTGGATAGTGAAAACAGGATATTCCATCACAAATCCAAGTTTAAACAATACCTAGCCACAAATCCAGCCCTACAGAAGATACTAAAAGGAAAACTACAACCCAAGGATGCTACCTACACTCAGAAAAACATGAGAATTAAAAACGTCACATCTGTGGAACCAAAAGAAAGGAAGGACAGACACACACTCTCTAACACCACCATTAGAATAACAAAAATTAACAACCACTGCTCATTAATGTCTCTCAAAATAAATGGCTTCAACTCCCCCCAATTAAAAGGCACTGGCTAACAGAGTGAGTATGAAAACAGGATCCACCATTCTACTCATACAAGAAACACACTTCAGCAATAAAGACAGACATTACCTTAGAGTAAAGGGCCCGGGAAAGGTATTCCAAGCAAACAGACCCAAGAATCAAGCTGGAGTAGCCATTCGAGTATCTAATAAAATAGACTTACAACTAAAACTAATCAAAAGAAATGGGAAAGGACACTTCACATTCATCAAAGAAAAACCACACCAATAGGATGTCTCATGTTTGAACATCTATGCCCCAGAGCAAGGGCAACCACATTCTTAACAAAAACATTACCAAAGCTTAAACCACACATTGAACCCCACAAATTAATAGTGGGAGACTTCAATATCCCACTCTCACCAATGGACAGACCATTGAGACAAAAACTAAATAGAGAAATAAGAAAACTAATAGACATCATGAATCAAATGGACATAACAGATATCTATAGAACATTTCACCCAAACATAAAAGAATGTACCATCTTATCAGCACCTTACAGAACCTTATCCAAAATAGACCATATACTAGGTCACAAAGCAAGCCTCAACAGATACAACAAGATGGAAATAACCCCTTGCATAGTGTCAGACCACCAGGAATTAAAGCTAGAACCCAACAGCAACAGAAAGCCTACAAACAACTCCCTACTCAATGACCAGTGGGTCAGGCATGAATTTTTTAACACTAAAGACTTCTAGATTTCAATGAAAATGAAGGTCCAACATACCCAAACTTATAAAACACAATGAAAACAGTGTTAAGAAGAAAGCTCATAGCACTAAGCACCTTCATAAAGAAATTGGAGAGTCCCTATAATAGCAACCTAACATACCTGAATACTATAAAACAGGAAGAAACAAAGACACAAAATAAGGGTAGATTACAGAAAATAATTAAACTCAGGGTTGAAATCAATAAATTAGAAAAAAAGAGAACAATACAAAGAATCAATGAAACCAAGATCTGGTGCTCTTAGAAAAAGAACAAGATAGACGAACCCTTAGCTAAACTTACTAAAAAGGCATGGAGGCAGGATCAAAATTAACACAATCAGAAATGAAAAGTAAAGCATAAGAACAAACACTAAAGAAATCCAAAACATCATTAGATTTTACTTCAAAAGCCTATATTCCACCAAAGTGGAAAATCTAGAGGTAATAGAAAATTTTCTTGATAGATTTTATTTACCAAATTAAATCAAGATCAGGTAAACAGTTTAAACAGTCCTAAAAGCCCTAAGGAAATAGAAGCAGTCATTAGAAGCCTCCCAACCAAAAGAAGTCCAGGACTAGATGGTTTTAATACAGAATTCCACCAGAAATTTAAAAAAAAAAAAGTTCATACCAATACTCCTCAAATTATTCTACAATACAGAAACAGAAAATTACCAAACTCATTCTATGAAGCCACAGTCACCCTGATACCCAAACCACACAAAGACTAAATTAAGAAAGAGAATTTCAAACCAATTTTACATATGAACATTGATGTATAAATACTCAATAAATACTCACAAACCAAATCCAAGAACACATCAAATACATCATCCACCATGATCAAGTAGGCTTTGTCCCAAGGATGAAAATTTTAAAAATCCATCAGATGATCAGAAAAAGCCTTTTACAAAATACAACACTCTTTCAGGATAAAAGTCTTAGAGAGATCAGTGATACAAGGTCCATACCTAAACATAATAAAGGCCATATTAAGCAAGCCAATAGCTAACATCAAATTAAATGGCAAGAAACTAAAAGCAATTCTACTAAAATCAGACACAAGATAATCCTGCCTACTCTTTCCATATCTCTTCAGTGTAGGACTTGAAATTCTAGCTAAAGCAATAAGACTGCTAAAGGAGATATAAATTGGGAAGGAATAATTCAAAGTATCACTAATCGCAGATATGATAGTACAGATATATGACCTCAAAAATTCTATGAGAGAACTCCTACAGCTGATAAACACCTGGCCAAACTGGATGTCTACATGTAGAAAATTGCAAATAAACCCATATTTATCACCTTGCACAAAACTCAAGCCCAAGTGGATCAAAGACATCAATATAACACCAGATACACTAATTCTATTAGAGGAGAAATTGAGGAAGATCCTTTACCTCACTGGTAAGGGAGACAACTCCTTGAACAGGCTCTAAGGTCAACAACTAATAAGTAGGACTTCTTGAAACTGAAAAGGTTCTATAAGGCAAAGGACACAGTCAATAGGACAAACAAACAGCCTATAGACTGGGAGAAGATCTTCACCAATCATACATCTGAAAGGGGCTAATATCCAAAATGCATAAAGAACTCAAAACATTAAACACCAACAAACAAAATAACCCAATTAAAAAATAAGGTACAGAGCTAAACAGAATTCTCAACAGAGGAATCACAAATGGCTGAGAAGCACTTAAAGGCATGCTCAATATCCTTAGTCATCAGAGAAATGCAAATCAAAAGGACTCTGAGATTCCATCTTACACCCATCAGAATGGCTAAGGTCAAAAACTTAAGTGATAGCACATTCTGGCGAGGATATGGAAAAAGGGGAACACTCTTCCGTTACTGGTAGGAGTGCAAACTTTGCACAACCACTTTGCAAAACAATCTGGCACTTTCTCAGAAAATTGTGAATGGAGATACCTCAAGACCCAGCTATACCACTCTGGGGCATACATCCAAAAGATGCTCCACCATACAGCAAGGATACTTGTTCAACTGTTTGTGTAGAAGCTTTATTCATAATATCTAGAATCTGGAAATAAGCTAGATGTCGCTCAACTGAAGAAAAGATAAAGCACCTCTGGCACATTTATACAATGGAATACTGTTCAGCTATTTAAAAACAATGAAATCATGAAATTTGCAAGCATGTGGATGGAAATAAAAAACATCATCCTGAGTGAGGTAATCTGGACTCAGAAAGATACACATGGTATGTACTCACTTGTAAGTGGATATTAGCCATATAGTACACAATAAGCATACTACAATGCACAGACCCAAAGAAGATAGATAGTAAAGAAGATCCAAGGAAGGATGGATCTCACCCAGAAGGGGAAATAGAATGAACAAAGGTATTGGTTGAAGAGAGGGAACAAAGTAGGAGAGGATACACAGAGAGATATGAAGTGGAAGATCAGGTCTGGAGAGAGCAGGGGGCATGGCAAGAGGACAAAAAGTCTGTAGAGAAAAGAGAAACTCTGGGCAAGGGCATCTCTATGAGAAGCTGGAGACCTAAGTCAGAGTAGGCTCCCAAGGAGATATTAGAACGACTCCTTCTAGGATATCAGAAGGATATCAGAGGCTCCTAGTAGCAAGGGTCATAGAACTGAAGAGGACACCCTATAACTAGACAAGGCTAGTAAAAGGAAGGGAGCACCAACCCACCCACAAAAAACTTTTACTCAAAATTCACGCTGCCTACAAGGTGTGCAGACATAAAGATAGAGCAGATATAGTAGGGATTGAGGGAAGGTCTATCCAGTGCTTGGCCCAACTGAAGACACACCCAATTGGATAGAACCAACCTCTGACACTATTAGAGATATTCTGATATGCTTGCAGATAGAAGTCAAGCAGAGCTGCCCTTTGAGAGGCTCCACGCAGTCACACAACAGATGCTGAGCCTCACAACCAAGCATTGAACAATGTGTAGGTAGCCCTGTGTGAAATGGAGGGGTGGGGAAGAAAAGGACCAGGTGGTGACAGGAACTTCATAGTGGGACCAACAGAGCCAACTAAACATGTCCCAGAGGGGCCTTCTAAGACTGAAACACCAACCAAGGACCTTGTATAGACTGGACCTAGGCCCCACTACAAAGATGTAGCTGATGAGTAGCTTCATGAGTTTTATGAGTCCCCTAGTAAGAAAAGCAGGAGTTCTCTCTGATATGGACTCTATTGCCAGCTATTCAATTACTTCCCCCTGGCGGGACTGCTTTGCCAGGCCACAGGGAAGAAGACACACTCAGTCCTGATGTAATTTGATGAGATTGATGGATAGGATGGGGGGGGTGCTCCCCTCTTCTGAGGAATAGAGGAGGGGTGGGTGGGAAAGGGAGAGATGATGGGACTGTGAGGTGAGGCGGGAATGGGCTACAATGAGGATGTAAAGTGAATAAGTAAATAATTTTTAAAGAGCTGAATTCATGTCATTCAATTAGAATGACTATCACAAAAAGAAAAAAATGTCTTTTTTTTTTTTTTTTTTGCTAGAGTATTGGGTGCCTTTTTGTTGGTGGCAGAAAGTAAACTGGTATAGCCACTTTGGAGGTTCCTGAGAAATATAAAAATAAAACTACTATATGACCAAGTATGCCATTGGGCCTATGGTCAAAAAAGACAAAGTGACCTTGTTCTAAAGATGCTTGCCACCAAAACCTAGAGAATAACAATCCGGATGTAGTCTGAATAAATTATAATAAATTTTTAAAAAGATGCTTGCATATTTCTGTTACTCTCTGGCCTGCTCACAGGGGCCACAAATGGACAATTCACAAATGGAATCAAAAATTGACTACTCACAAATGGACTAACTGCGGGAGTCCTCAACAAGCTAACAGATAAAGAAGACATGAAATCAACTCACAAGGGAGTTTTATTTGGCAATAAACCAAGTGAAATTATTTAGCTTAAAGGAAAACTGAAGTCACATCAGGAGTACAGGATATTTTTATAAGAACAAGTAGCATGTATGTTCTCTCGCATCAAAATTAGAAGCAAAGGCAGGAAAACAAGGTAAGAAATATTAGGAGGTTGGGGCAATTGCTAGGCAGTCAGGAACACTGGCTGTTTTTCCAGAGTCTCCAGGTCCTGTATCTCCACTCCCAGACAACCCTATGCCCTCTTCGTGCCTCCAAGAGCCTATGCACACATGATGCACACATACGTGTATGCAAAACATGCATCACACTCAAAAAAATTTAAAGGAAATATTAGAGATGTTGAAGAGAAAAAAAGATGAAGAAAAAGTGGTAGAGGGTAAATATGATTAGAACACATTGTATGCATGTCTCTGAATGTCATAAAAAATGAACATTAATTTATACAATCAACATTTTTAGTATTTCCTTTATTAAATATATTCAATATGTTACATTATATTTCTTATATATTATATGTACCATATAAATGTATAGCTTGTCTGCACATGTATATACCATATAAAACCACTAGAGGTCAGCAAGATACTTAGACTAAATATGGACTCTCTCTCTCTCTTTCTCTCTCTCTCTCTCTCTCTCTCTCTCTCTCTCTCTCTCTCTCTCTCTCTTTCCCTGCCACCCCTCCAGTGAAACTGGAAAAGTGAAGAGATAACATCCACACACTGTCTAAATTTTCTTTCACATGTTGAAAGAACCCAGCCTTTTGTATAACCTCAACTCAAGGGTCTCGTCCTTTCCCACTGTGGTGTAATTTTATGCGTCCCTTACCTTGGTTTTGACAAAAGACACATACCTAATTCATGCTGCACTGCTAGCAGACTGTTTGTTTTCTAATGAGACAGAAAGGGAGTGGATCAGCATGGGAGGGGAGGTGGGGAGAACCATAATCAGAGGAGAGGAGGGGGAAACTATAATCAAGACATATTACGTGAGAAAATATATTTTAAATAAAAGAAAAACCTTTCTTCACAAATACTCACTGCATAGTGTAGAGGTCACTACAGAAAAGAAAATTAGCTTATATTTAAGAGAATAGTGATGCCAATGTAGTTGTTTTGAAAAGAAAATATCACAAGGTAGAGATAAATCAGGAGAAATTATCAATATTTATCATTGACCAAATACACTTTGTGTCCTAGAGTTTTTAAAAGAATTTTCATGAATTAAAAACTTTAATGATTACAAAAATGAGGAATGAGATACAAAGACACCCTCAGATTTGATCGGAAACGGAGCGACTGAGTGATGTGGGTTATAAGGGGCAAAGCTGACTTCAATGCCAAAGCCCCATTCTCTAGCGATGAATAGAGAGCCTGGTGGCATAACAGCGAAAGAAGATGAAGGCACCTCACACCAAGACAGTCATGGTAGGAGGCAGAAACGGGAGAGGGGAATTCAAAAGACATCTAAGGTTAAATCAAGAGGGCATTGCCACTCATCAAAAATAGGACCTGACAGGAAAGCCTGAATTAACTCTGAGAATTTCAGCTTAGATAGTTATAGACACATAAGCCATTGACTAAAATAAACCTAAGTGGGAATAACGGTCCAGCAAGGTGGGAAATAATGAGATTGTTTATATTTTAGTTACTAGTTGTACTTTATTTGAAATATCAAACAGCACTTAAAATTAGAGGAAGGAAATGGGGAAAGCCCTACTTTAAATATATAATGCATGGTGTTTCTACAAATGCATACAGATTTTAGGAATTATTTACTGAGTGGCCACTATATGCTAGACACTGACTTGCGTTATGTAAAGACAGATTGACAATCAAAGTCCATCTTAAGAAATGTTCAAACATTGCAGTTGACAGAAGATAATAAAACTCCTAAAAACTAATAAGAAATAAACATAGTGGGGGGTCAGGTAGGTGCTTTTGGGATGGATAAATTATTAATTGCTAGCATCAGTTCACAGCTGTGGTGATTCATGTCAACTAATGTCCTCTGGCAGCACCTGTGCAATTTAATAGCCTGCCTTTGGGGGTCACCTCAAATCTTCTAGACATCACCTTAAACGTGACAATAAATATGGAAAATTGATTGTTGCAATATTTGGTTTATTCCAGTGTGCTCAATATATTATCATTTCTGCACGAACTCAACATGGAAAGGATAGACTTAAAGTTTTTGCCACGTCGAGACTTCAAAATTCAGTGAGAATTTTACAAATTATTTTGTGAAGGTTTTTCAGCATTTGGGTCACACACAAAAACCCTGTCCATCATTTCCGTTTTCCTGACCTTACTGCCCATTCCTTCAATAAATTTTAAGGAAAATTCTAACCTCAATTTTCACTTAATATGGACTACCAATTAGAACTTTTAATGTAACCCTTTTGTCGATTTTATGGGAATTTCACATTATGCACTCACTTTCCAGCCTTCCATGTCCACCTCTCCAACATTATGACCTCCCCCACCCCTGCCCCAAAAAAGTGAAAATAAAAACAAAAATAAAGAAAACAAGTCCCGTTTCTCTTGTCTACATTCTCACGGGAGTATGTTCAAATTCTCAATGAGCTGCTCCTTAAATAGAACTGCGTCCTTCCCCTCCTAGACACATCCCACCCCAGAAGCCATCAGTTATGGAGATCCACAGTTCAGCATGCCCATCACACTTTTTAAGAGTTCTTTGGGTAGCTTACTATCGAGGTTGTTAGTGTGTGTGTGTGTGTGTGTGTGTGTGTGTGTGTGTGTGTGTGTGTCGGTAGAGGGGAGGGCTGGAACCCTTCCATGTCCTTCCCTCTCAACTGTGCATCTGCAGTCATCTGTCTCACAGCAAAATGGCATTGCTCTTCATAGTCTGCCAGAGCACACATCCTGGGCCTCCACACCCTTTCTGGCTATAGCACAAATCACTAACACAACTCCCAACTGCAGGAGGACCACAGATCCATACAAGGCCCTCAGAGGCAGCCCAGACCATGGTAGTGGCACAGGCTACTCAGATCAGCATGGCCCATGGACATCAGCGGCAGTTAGATGATGGAGGTAACACAGACTCGGACATGACCATGGCCAAAGGTGGCAGAGCAGCTGGTCTGCATCCATATGCCACCTAAGGCAACAGAGCCCATGACCATCAGCATGGCTTCAGGCTGCCTCACAGACTCCAGACATCTGAGTGGTCCTCTGTGGTAACACGGACCACAGACCTCAGTGCTGCATGCCAGGCCTAGATGGCAGCTTCTGGCACCCAATTCTAATTGTTTTTTAAATGCCATCTCAGTAGCAACTGGTCTTAAAAGCATCATATTTTGTGTTATGAGTCTGTGACTCCAGGACAATGAATTCTATTTAGGTTTATAGACTATTTGCTCGGGTGCCCCAGTATATAGGGGAGTGTGTGTGTTTGTGTGTGTATTTGATGTCCTGCAATGAGCTATGGTTTGAGGGCTGGGTTTCTATCCTGTGTTGCTATTGGGAGATAGGAGATCCTTAAGGACACAGGGCCCATGTCAAGGAAGTGAATTCACTGGAGAATGGAGAAGGGCCACAAAGGGAACCAGGACAGGCAGTCACTGCTCTCTGTTGTTCCCATCTGCTATGATATGAGCAGCTACCTCAGTAACACATCTAAATTTGGTATACTTCTTCCTCACAGACTCCTGAAGCACTCAGGCAAGCCAATTGTCAACTCAAGCCTCCAAAACGTGAAACCAAAACAAACCTTTCCTCTTTGCAGTTGATTGTGCTCAAGTGAGTTGTTACAGCAGTGGGAAGCTAATCAACAGAACCCGCCTGTAGTTACTTTTTCTTCCAAACAAAGTCTCCAAGTTGTAACATTCTTACATTTAATGTAGTTGGTGGAAGTGGGGTTTGGGCAAAACAGAATCACTTCTTCCACAAATAACAATGTCTTCAAACTCTTCAGTGGAAGTGGTTGCTCTGTGAAACGGTGCAATGCTATCTCATAGGTTTGCAGCCACTTCTCAGTGAGAACCTGGATTTGTGACGTAAGACCTTTTGGAGCTGTGGATTCAATTATCTTCATAAGTCTGGCAGTCTAGCGGAGACTGTTGGAACCGTTTTCAGTATGGAGAGCACTACTGCTGGATGGAGGAGCAGCGCTGCCAGGGCTGGCGCGGTGCCTGCTGCTCAGCACTTGAAATGGAAGTCTGTGGGGTGAGGGAGAGGCTACATCCTTGCTTCCATTCGGTTCAATCTACTTCGCAATGATATTTACAATACTCCCCACATACATTGCAGCCAAATGTTAACATTGTAATGTATTAATCTTTACACCATCACTATTAGCAACAGATAAACCATGGTGGCCTTCCAGAGCATGATGGTAAGACCCTATTGTGATAGATGCGGAGTAACCAACAACTGTCTAATCGCACATACAGCCCACTCAACAGGAGAAAAATCCATGTTTGAATCTGGAAACCTAACCAGTTACCAGTGGCCATGGGCCCTGGTGGTCCATATACTACTATAACATAGATAGATAGATAGATCGATAATAGATAGATAGATAGATAGATAGATAGATCAATAATAGATAGATAGATAGATAGATAGATATCCTTATAGCCACAGATCAGTGTAGCTCTTACTTCTCATCCAAAAAAAAGCTTCTTTTTACACCAGAGCCTATCACAGAAGTCTTCAACTGCTCAAAATACAGAGAACAACCTGGCTCTAATTGAAACTTCTACAACAAACTCCTAAACATAAGGGTCAGGAACATTGTAGAAAAGGGTGATGAAAGACTGTAAACTCCAGAAGACCTGGATGTCTTCTATATATGACAGCCTGAAATGATGAAATCTTAACAATAAGGCTGCCTAAACAAGACCTGAAGAACGACAACAATAAATGGCACCCAAACATGAGTGGGGGGCATCGCACAAGGCCACACTTCCATATGAAGAGCTACAAGCCATTAATGGCTGCACAGAGAAATGAGAATCAATCTTCTCTAGGGACAAGGCCCCTCAGGCTATCCAATCCCAATATGTTGTGTATACAACATGTACACATAGGTGCATATGCATACTCATGCATACATACATATCAAATACATGTACATGTTCATATACATATATGTATACAAATACAAATACTGGGTAGCGTGAACAGGTTGCATTCATGCATATGTGTGTGTGAGTGTTGCATGGGGGGAGGGGATATGTGTGTGTGTAATAGTAATAATTACTAAAGAGAAGGTCACGTATTTGGAAAGGACTGGCAGAGAGATGGGTGCTGTTGGTGGGTGGACAGGGAGGGATTAAAGTGGTTTAATAAGGCATTGATATACGAAATTCTCAAAGAATGGTTAATGAGGTAACTGGCAATACCTAAAAAAGAAATTTAGCAATTACAGCAATGTCTGCTTCCAGTGCTGCCTTTGATGAGTAACTTCAACACTGATCCTGAGGGTGTTCGCAGCCTGATACTTTACTCTGTAGCATTTGGGATGTTTAGCATCAGACTCTGCACTGCCTTAGACATGTTAAATGATGCCCACTCCACACTCACTGACTCAGAATGTCTAAGACCAGACACGGATGCTTTTCAGAGCAACTGAGTGTGTCTTAGGACACTGGAAGCTACATAAATACTAATGCACAGGAAGTCTGCTTTAGAACAATGAAGATGAGGGAAACTGAGGCAGAAAGGTATAGCACATAAATACAAAGTTCTCAGAGAGCTGTGTCATTCTGAGAGATGCAATTTTATAAAAATCTGCTTCCATGTTCTTCTCATCAGTAAAAGTTAACCTGTTGTTCCTGGCTCTTCCCACACACCTTGTCCTACTGTGCAGCCACTAGGCAAACAGACCTTTGGTCTGAACTGTGCTATTCTATCATACGTAAAAGAGTCAAACTCAGCTTCTGCCATTTTTCATGGTGTGTCCATTTTCCTCATTTTGACATCTTATTTTACATTTGAAGGATTTTAGTATATTACCAAACCAAACAATACAGCAGTCATCAATGAACATTATCTCTGTGTTGAAATCATAGGAATAGAACCAATCTCTTGCTGCTACCCATATGCACAGGCAGCAGCAGATCATAAAAGGAGAACAATTGTCAGTTCCTATGTGTGTATTTTATCCAGAATTGTAAGAAAATGCATTACAGAAATCAGCTCCTCCTCCTCCTAAAAATACCTTTTAATGTGTGAATTCAAAATGCCTGCAGGGGCTTGTAGAAAGAGCACCAGCAAATCCATTCTAATCTTTATATACTTTCATTAGGGAGCATAAAATGTTGAAGATCCAACATAGCTGTAGAATCCCTATTGTCCATGTCATGGGCCATGCATTCTTCATTTTTTACTTTTCCTTTGATCCAGCAGCAGACCCATTCACCTCATCTTTCACATGATGACAATTGACTCTACTAGGAGCTGCCAGGAAATCTATCCTAACACCTGCTCTTCTCTCCCACTTTGTTGTGGGGAATGCATTTGAAGAAATACTACCTCCTCCATTGTTAATATTTTAGCTTGGTTTTTGAACTTCACGTTAACTCGTAACATTTTCTCTGTCACTACAGATTCTATGCCCTTATCAATTAACTAGCTGACTCCTGGGTTTGTTTCAACCCTGGGTTGCTCATATATCCACGGCATGATTTCATAAGCAGAAGTAAAGGATATGTGCTCGCTTTATTTTTTAAAAAAAATAGACTCATAAAATATGTACAAAACAAAAGAAAAACTAAAGAAATCTGAATTGCCGAGAGAAAGTTCAGAGCACTGGTAACTGGACTAGTTGGTGTTTTGGGTCAGCACAGTTGCATATTTTTTAAGCCTCCTTCCCCAGCATGGCACTGCTATAATATAAAGTTCTGTGAAACTTTGAAAGGTGAGCTTCATGAGCCATCTCTGGGCTGCACACAGCTGAGAATGACTGTGCAGACTGAGCTATTCTTTTTATCTACTGGTTCTTGATGTATTCACTCTGCCATCCACTCCCACCATCACATCCCAGGACCCCATAGCAAGACAGACACATGGTCTTGAACTAAAACTTCCAAATGCATGAACTGGACAAATGTCCTCTCTTTTAAAGCTAATTCCTTGGGTATTTAGTTATAGTGTACAGAGCTGTATAACGTCAGCAACAGCTGATGGTCAGTCGTCTCAAGACTACTTCAGCCAGCACTGGTGCTCAGTGGTTGTCTATGAACCTGAGGGCTCATGTTTACCCTTCCGAGTCAGCTTGTTTCCTTCTGGTGTCTGGACAGAATCAACTCAAATACTAGTCAAACTGTATCAACCTGAACTGTTAACTTAAATAGATCACTGCCCAAGTTATGGTTCTAGGATCACAATGAACATGGGACTTTTTTCAGTATAATGTGGACAAAATTGCCAAAAAATATTACTAAGAGTTATGTAAATAAAATGGTTTTTTCCCTAGTGAACATATGGTTTTATTTACAAGATCCTCTCATTCCTGAATAATTGCATTCAATATTCATCTTGAAGTTGGTATGAAGCCATGACAAAGAGGCCTAAGCATTTGGCAGCACCAAGCCACACAATTTATCAATATTTGGTAAAGCAGAAACAGCACTTATAAAGACCAGATGGTCTTTGCAACATGAAAATTCAAGTAATGGATATCTTTCGTGTTTGAATTATAGAGTGAGACATTGGAGTATAATCAATTCTTTCGGAATACAGCAGGAAAGAGACATTTTTCTGCACCCCCTTCTGGTCCTGAAGTGCAAGAATTAAGTAATCTTTGTTTGCCTGTATGTAACTGTGTACCAAAACATATCATTACAGTTACTATAAAATACAATGATAGAGATTTAATAGTTATTAAAACATTTGACCTCTCACTTTTACAAGTTATAAAGTTTAGGTTGAAAAAAATTTACATGATGGAATTGCACAACTACAAGTCTATCAACTCCAAGGTCATGAACTTCTGCCTTAAAAAGAATGTTACCTCATATGATCACGGTCTCTATGAGTTTTTTTATGTTTGTCAGTCCTGTTGTGTCTGGATGGCTCTGTTTCTTTGGTGTCATGAATACCTCTTAATTTTTTTTCTGCCTCCACTTCTTCATAGTTTCCTGAGTCCCATGATAATGACATCCCATTTAAGACTAAATGCTCTCACTCTCTGTATGTTGTCTGGCCGTGACTCCTTGTGTTAGTTGCCACCCACTACTGGAAGAGGATGCTCTGATGATGTCTGTGCAAGATGCAGCTCTACGAGTTTGACAGAATGTCATTAGGAGTTGTCTTATTGCTATGTTACTTTAGGAGACAAGTAGCATCTAATGTTCCCATAGGTCCCTGCCCTATCTAGTCTCAGAGCACTAACCACAGTGTCCATTTATGGTGACAGTCTCAGGGAGTGAACCTTAAACCCAAGCAAAAAGTTTTGTTACTCACATAAAGTTGGTGGCACCATTGCACCTGTGAGCATGTTTTGTAGGCTGGTCACTGTTGTAGCTAGGTGGTACTGGCGATGACTTTTCCCTTCTGGTGGCACACAGAGTGCCTTCCGGCACTGTAAATACCACTTAGGAGTGAAGCTTCTAGCTGAGCACCAGCGAGCTTTCCTGTTGTTCAATAATGTAAGCACTTGCTGGTGAAGATTCTGGCAAAGGGGGACACTTCCTCATTTGTTAGTAGAGGTGTAAGCTGGTACAGCCACTATAGAAATCAGTGTGGCGGTTCCTCAAACAGCTAAAAATTGATATAGCTCAAAATTCCACCTTGTTCATATACCACCCTTATGCATATACCCAAAGGACTACACATCTTACTACAGAGATACTATCTCTTCCATGTTTAATGATGCCCTATTAGTAAAAGACAGAAGGTTGGAGAAGCCTAGATGTCTATCAACTATTCAATGAAGAATGAAATATGGTATGTTTATACAATGGAATATTTGTCCAGCTGTTTAAAATGAAATTATAGTATTTCCAGGTAAGAAGATGGAGCTAACAACTATCATGAGTGAGTAAGCCCAGGCCCCAAAAGATAAATATTGCATCTTCTCTTGTATGAAGATGTTAGCCTCTGGGCTTTCAATATGTGTGTTTCGATCCAAATAACCACAGAGGCTGGGTACCTAGTAAGGGATCAGAGTGGAGGAAGAACTCTTCCAAAGAAGGTGAAATAAGATGCAGTTCTATAAAAAGATAAAGGAAAATTGGAATAAAAAATTTGCCTGAAAAGGGGTCTGTGAGTGCCAAGTAAAAGAGGAAATATGGAGATTGTTTCTTCTAAAACTAACAATAAAGGCCACTGGGAAAGCCATGTAGGGAAACCTACTATTATAGAAGATTCCAAAACTTTATACCTATATGAAAGTAATTTAAATCGAGTTATCCTATAACAAAAGGGGCAATGCCTCAACTAGGAATATTTTGCCGTCTTGTAAAACTTCCAGTGCCAGCAATGAGTCCCATCTTGCTGAGTCATTGGCCAAAGGTCCAGTGGATGCCTGCAAACAGCTCTTTCCAAGGCTATTGGTTCCTCTTCAGAATGTGATGAAAAGCCTATTGCTAAACACATGTAAATATTTTAATATCTTTACTATTTTAAATTTCATACCATACTTACATATTGATCTGTATGCTGGAAAACTGCTGTTCAATTTTCTCTGTAAATTAGCATCAAAATAGAGATGCTGACATCTAGTAATATGCAAGCACTGGGGTTATACAATGTGTCCATTGTAACAATGAAGGTCCTCTCTGACAATACACACATTGTCAGAGAATGAGACAAGAGTTTCCCAAACCATTTGTTAACAAAATAAACACAGAGACATATTTTCACATGATTGCGGAGGATATAATGGAGTGCATTAGAAGAAGACTAAATGCAACAGCTGTGTTTCCAAGCTGTTATAAACAGTTATTAATAAAATTAACAAAGCCACTCTTTGGGCACATGCCTTTAATCTCAGCACTCAGGAGGCAGAAGTAGGTGGATCTGAGTTTGATGCCATCCTTTTCTTTAGAGCAAGTTCCAGGACAGACAGGGATACACACAAAAGAAACCCAATCTCGAACCTCTGCCCTGCACACACATACACAAAACAAAACAAACAAACAGAAAACTTAATAGTTATTATTAAATTCTAAGTAACAGTGGAAACAGCCTGGTTTTGTTGTTTTATTTTGTTTTGTTTTGTTTTAAGTCACTCTTGGTGATGGAATTTTATTACAGCAACAGAAAAGTAACCAGCACAGGAGTGGGAGAGAAATGAATGGGCACAAATAGTGTTTCTGAAGTCTAGTTTTTGAGTCAGAGTATAGCGCTGGATATCTCTCTGTCTGCCATAGCCTCCCAAGTGCATTAATAATAATGATAATCATCATCATCATCATCATCATCATCATCATCATCATCATCTTCAAGGGTCAAGAGTCACATCTTACACCTGTAATTCCTGTTTAAAACTGAAACTGACTTTGTACTGTTTTTATGATAACCTTCTCTTTGCCAATCAAAGTCCAATTCTTAAAAACTTAGAGGAAGAGGAAATGCCATCAACAATAGCAGAACCTCAGAATGCTGTAAACAGTGCTATCAAGAGATGAAGGCCACATACACTACGAGACAGAAAAGCTGACAGACAGAGATCTTAACACTGACTGTAGGATTTTTAACTCTGAGAAGAGTTTCCAAGGCCCCAGTGTATTTAGACTAAGGTAAAAGCTGACCCTGAGTGACGCACGTAGTCCCCTGAGTGACTTGTAATGTTTTGATTCACAGGGTGATCTCTAAGAACAGAGAAAAGCATTTACAAGATAAATTAAACAAAAATAAAAACACCTGATAGAGATGCATTCGGGAGAAGGCCCTGTCTACCAGAACATTTAAAGTACATGGAAAAGGAACCGAAATGCCATTAGGGTTAGCTCTTACACTTACTTCCAACACTGGGTTAGATCCAACAAAGTTTTCCTAGAAAGTTGTTCCTTTCATTCCCATCAAACAGCCCCACTATATGGACTCTGGCATTGCTAGATGACTGGCTCCTTCCTATTGCTCATCTTCCTTTAAGAAAAATATAGCCCTGGAGCCTGAAGGTCTCATCAAATACAGGTAACCCCTGAAGATGCCCTGCATACTGAACACAAGTCACCTTGATTGCATTACATTCTGACTGAATTCTCAAAAGGAGAGAATAGAAGGGATCTAACTCATTAATGCAGTTTCTTAAAGAACCCTAACAAAACACCAGTCCTTTTTAAATTAAGGTACACAACACAGTCTAGGTTACTTTTAGCCTATGTAACCATATCTCTCTGTTCCACGACTACTTCAGCTTCTCTGCTTCAGGACTGGGCTCACCTATTACTTCCTTTGCCATCTTTTAACCTACCATTATTAACTACGGGTTATAATTTTATGCAACAATGTTATTGCTCTTGTTCTTCCTCATATTACTCCACATATACATATTCATTAGAAGAAAGTAAGACATTCAAGATTTCTATATTCTCTTATTACATACAGAGGTAGTACAGCATTTAATTAATTCATTATATTAACTAATGGAACCAATTCATTACATGATGATGGAAGTCTTTCATGCATGCTGAGATTATTATTAATCAATATTTCCTATGATTATCACCTTATCCTGTACCTCCAAATCAAAGGGCAACATTTTCTATGCCCTTCAAGGTTTTACTGGCTTATTTTAAAAACAGCTTAAACTATGTATTCCTTTTGGTGGCTCCCAGAACTAAACGATATCACACACTTTGGTTTCATAATATGGAAAAATTAAGCAGTAGCTGAGCTGAAAGCTTCTTTCCCAGTGGCTGTTTTCATAGTGCTGAAAACTGCCATATTGCTGCTGGGGAAGACATCAATTGCCTTACCCAACTATAAACAACATAAACTATACCAACCTTCTAGGCATAGTACACCCACTTGTGTGTAGTGCCACTAATGGTAGAGAAGAAACTAACAACTCTCTAATTAGATTTGACTTGCTCCACAGAAAGAAATACATGCATTTCCAAAATTCATGACATGAATTGTCCTAGGCACTTATAGAAGGAAACTACAAAATAATTTCATTTACTAAATTGATACAGTGCCAAATATTCTTCTAAATATTTATGTTTATACCAATACACAATGTTCTGGAACATTTCACTGTTCTGTAATAACTGCATATACACATATATTCAGTTTAAATATTTTAATATAACAAGAGTTTTTAAAGGAGAGATATATTTTAATCAAGATTGTCATGCTCACACAAAGTCTAAAGCTTTGTAACTTTATGTTCATATTCACCTTTCTTTTCCAGTATGTTTAGTTCACCAATCTAAGTTGACAATCATCTCCTTATCAGGTTTTCCAAACTGAAAAACAACTAATTGATAAAAGGCACAGTGATAAGTCTTCCTAGATACTCCACAGCCTCTCTGCAGCCAGAGGCATCACTTACATGGAGGAGTGTCAGGACGCATCTACGCCCGAGTCCACAAAAAACTGCTCGTGGTCCTTGTGCTTTCTAGGTTGTAAGTGAATGCTAGACTAGAGAGCCAAACAAACTCATGGAGATGGGAATTTTAACCTCTTTAAAGATCACTAAATTCAACCTTTCCAAGTCACAAATAACTGAAGCAGTGTCAAAAAAAATTAAGTGACTCAAGGATCTCAATGCATAGCAATGGTAGAATTAGGCCTTGGCCAGCAACCAGTTCCCAAGTCAGAGTACTTTCTACCTCTGAAACCCACTTTTTGTAAATTTATAAAAAGTGCACGTTTTATACATTTACACAAGATTCATCTTTTAAATTTTTTGTAGAATTTCTTTACAAACTTCCTTCTGTTTCTTTAAAAAAAATAAAATTGTTTTAGAGTCACATGTGCTAGTGCACAACTTTAATCCCAGCACTTAGAAGACAGAGGCAGGTGTATCTTTGTGAGTTCAAGGCAAGCCTGGTCTACAAAGGGAGTCCAGGACAGCCAAAGCAACAGAAAAGCTCTCTCAAAAAAACAAAAAAAAATTGTTTTAGAAACATTTCAGTTATTTAAATGTAATCCCAAGTATTCTTGTTTCATAATTGATTGTTGATGGCCTGTCTCTACAATTGGTACTCAATGTTCAAATAAAATAACCAGAGAGCTTGCGTGTACCACTGTGCCTTGTTTAAACCCCCTTTCTAGTATGACAGAATCTAGAAGAAAAGACCTTCCCAGGTAGGAGTATAGACCTTATTCCTACCTATACTCCCAGAGGGAGTGTAGACCTTACGTTTCAAAGTTACATGTGCCTTCTGTCTGGAGGCTGAATAAAGAACCAATGTAAGATGCTCATCTTGTCTCCTTAAAGAGAAGCTAGAAGAATGGTGGACATTGCATGAAGACAATGGAAGCTGACCAATCTGTAGTTGCTGATAACAATGTATTATGATCAGAATACTATAGACCATCTAATGTGTGTCTCAGGAAAGTTAACGGAGTTCTGCTACAGGTTCCCAGTCAGTGAAATACATCACTTTATTAGAAAGAAGAAAAACGTGGTTATTTCAACTGGTGGGGGGGGGGAAAGGCATTGGTCAATCTTTATAGCCTCTCATATTTAAAACATAAAGATAACTCAGCCCTCTACAGAAAATAAGGTATCGTGATGATAAGTGACATTTACAGAAAATGCAGCTACTTAATGGTTAAAGACTTAGGATTGCAACCATCCTAAGATCATAAAGTCAACAATGATGCCCACATTCACAGTCACTCTCCAGCATTACTCTGGACTTCCAATTGAGCAACAAGCAGCACACACCACAAAATCAAACCCCACATTGATCAGCAACCAAAGTATAAAGCCTGACACTCCCGAAGCATATGCAGAGAAAATTGCTGTGAGCGATGTTTTAACAACAGATTCTTGGACACACCAAAAGAAAAAGCAAGAAAAAGCTAAGAGTCAATCTGCAGTTCATCAAATTAAAAACTTCTGTTCATCAGAGAGTATTACTAAGAATATAAAGGAATAGGCTGGTGGGAGGGGAGAGAATATTTGCATCTAAATACAGAACAAATGTATGAAATTCTCAAAACTATTAAATAAAAGAATAATTTAATTAAAATTAATTATAATAATTCAGTCCTTGAAAAGAAGAGGGAGATATGCATCTCCTAGGAACTTGATCAGGTAACTATGGGTAGGGTCTCCTACTGCAACAAAGCGTATCTATCACCATACGTTACTTTAAACCTTAAATACCATAATCACAGGCATAAAACTCATGACTCTGAATAGAACCTTTGAAGACGTGTAAACTGAGAAGGGAGAGGAGCTGCAAATAATCCATATGGTCCCTTATCACTTTATTTAAAACACATACTATTTTTTTCAGGGGGATTTTAAGTTCATTAGAGATCATCATTGTACATGGCTTCATTTAATGCCACAGATAGAATTTGTTCACATACAGTTTTACTCTCTTCTCTTCTGGGTGATTTTCTAAGTGGAAGATATACCCTAGATATTTAAATGTATGGTGTGGTGCTTTCTACCTCTCAGAGTGAAAGCTTCAGTCTCTCTATGGGAATCTCAGAAACAAGGGCCCTTTGAAAGGACTCAGTCCTGCTTCCCTAGGCTTTCTCCTCTTCCAACCATCAACACTGAGCTCTTCTGTGCCTTTCAAACTCAAGGGATAGTTTGTCTTTACTCTAGGGACTCAGACTTTGTAGCTTAGGAAGTAAGTGGGAAAATTTTTCTTCTTAGCACTGCTTTCATTGTGCCCTGTGAGTTTGGGTATATTGTGTCTTCATTTTCATTGGATTCTAAGAAGTCTTTAATTTCATTTTTTGTTTCATCTCTAACCCAGATATCATTGAGTACAGAGTTGCTCAGTTACCATTAGTTTGTAGACTTTCTGATGTTACTGTTGTTGGGTTTTAGCTTTATTCCACGGTGGTCTGATAAGATACAAGGGATGATTTCCATCTTTTTGTATCTGTCGAGGTTTGTTTAGTGACCAAGTATATTGTCAGTTTTGGAGAAGGTTCCATGAGCTGCTGAGAGGAAGGTATATTCTTTTGTGGTTGGATGAAATGTTCTGTATAGATATCCATTAGTTCCATTTGATTCATGATGTCTATTAGTTTCCTTGTTTCTCTACTTAGTTTCTGTTTTAATGATCTGTCTGTTGGGGAGAGTGGGTGCTGAAGTCTCCCATTATTAATGTGTGGGATTTGGTGTGTAATTTAGTAATGTTTCTTTTAAGAATGTGGGTGCTCCTGCGTTTTGGGCATAGATGTTCAAGACTGAGACATTATCTTGGTGTATTTTTTTTCCTTTGATGAGTGTAAAATATATTTCCCCATCTCTTTTGGTTAGTTTTGATTGAAAGTCTATTTTATTAGATTCTAGAATGGCTACTGCAGATTGCTTCTTGGGTCCGTTTGCTTTGAATACCTTTTTCTAATCCTTTATTGTAAGGTAATATTGCTAAGATGTGTTTGTTGTATGCAGCAGAATGATGAGTCTTGTTTTCATATCCATTCTGTCAGCCTGTGTCTTTTTATTTGGGGAGTTAGTCCATTGATGTTGAGGACAAGTGGTTGTTGGTTCCTGGGGTTTTTTTTTATGTTGTTGTTGGGAAAGTGTGTGTGTGTGTGTGTGTGTGTGTGTGTGTGTGTGTGTGTGTGTGTGTGTATTCATGTGCGTGTAATTCCTATCTTTTGGTTTTCTGGATGTGAGGTTATTTATTTCCCTTTTTTCCCCTGGGGAATGTTAGCTTCGTTGGTTAGAGTTTTCCTTCTAGTATCTTCTGTAAGGCTGGATTTGTTGCTAGGTACTCTTTAAACTTGGTTTTTATTATAGAATATCTTGTTTAATTCATCTATGGTGATTGAAAGTTTTGCTGAGTTGGCATCTGTGGTCTCTTAGTGACTGCATGACATCTATCCAGGCCCTTCTGCCTTTCATAGTCTATGTTGAGAAGTCAGGTGTAGTGCTGATAGGTTTGCCTTTATATGTAACTTAGCCTTTTCCTCTTCTAGCTTTTAGTATATTTTTCTTTGTTCTGTACATTTAGTGTTTTGATTATTATGTGATGGGAGGTTTTTCTTTTTGGGTTCAATCTATTTGGAGTTCTGTATGTTTCTTGTATATTTATGGGCATTTCTGTATGTTAGGGAAGTCTTCTATATTTTGTTGAAAATATTTTCTGGGCCTTTGAGCTGGAAGTCTTCATTTTCTTCTATTCTTTTTATTCTTAGGTTTGGTCTTTTCATAGTGTCCCAGATTTCTTGCATGTTCTGTCACAGGAGCTATTTAGATTTCACATATTTTTTACTGTTGCATTGATTTCCCCTATCATATCTTCTACCCCTGAGATTCTCTCTTCCATCTCTTGTATCCTGTTAGTGATGCTTGTGTCTGTAGTTCCTGTCCTCTTCCCTCAGTTTTCCATTACCAGGATTGTCTCAGATTTTTTTTTCTTCATTGCTTCTATCTTCATTTTTAAGTCTTGGATTCTTTTATTCACTTCCTTCTGGTGCTTGATGGTAGTTTCCTATCTTTCACTAAGTTCTTTAAGCAATTGTTCGATTCTTTCGCCTCTTTCTTTATATACTTCTGTTCTAGCCATCATATTAGCTCTCCTAAGGTATACAATGCCACATTATATCAAAAAAGCTTTCCTAGGGATTGAGTTTCAATGGTTAGGTTGCAATGGAATGCAACAAATCAATACTTTTCACTCCACTGGCATCTTCATTGAAATTTCTCATTCATAATGGTCACTAGGTAGCTTGTGTTGGTTTTAAAACTTGAAATTAAACATTATTCAGAAATATTATATTTTACTTACTAGTGCTAAACAACAAAGCAACTCATCTATAAATAAATTGACTTTCATATTATTTCAATAGAATATCCAAAGTCTACTTCCAAAGTAAGCAATCAGTAAAGTGAACCCTTCACGCTATCTATGCTATTGGCTCTGATAGAAAGAGAAATTTCACTGGCTATTATTCCACAGAGGCAAATGCCTAAAGCTCCCTCATGTCTTACATTGTGGAAAGTAGGCTTCAGTGTAATTATCTGAGCAATGGGAATCACAGTGGTGAATGTTTGCTTTCGTTTCCTGAAGAACCCAGTCTGGCCCTCAAGTCCTATTGCCCCTGCTTCAGCCTCCCCAATCTTGCAATTACAGACATGTGCACAGAAGCACTGAGGGCTGAGAGTCTGACGAATCTTGGTTATTTAGTAAGGGAGAGCAGGTACAGGTCTTCTATGTATTGAACACGCATCTGGATCAACAGCTGCTGGGCCAGCATCACCCCCGTGTTATGCAAAGTCACTTGTCTCTACCTACTGTGCTGATGAGTTGAGACTGTAGTCCAGTAGGGTGATACATTTGTCTAGTATGTGCAAAGCTTTCTTTTAGATCCCAGCACCAGAACAATAGGAGGAACAGTAACAGAAGGAATTTAGTCAGAGTCCATGCCTTGTCCCACTGAGGTGAATATAGATGAATTGTAGAGAAATAACTAGCTACTGTACTGATATAGAGTAATTTCTAAAATGCTTTAAAGCTAATGTACAGAGACATGTATATGTACTTTTTTGTTGTGTAATAAAGATGGGAATATGACAAGATATATATGTGCCTGCTCATTCATACAAAGAGCCATGCGAAAAAGATAAACCAATGAGTTATGTGAATGATTAGCCACAGGACGCAAGGAAACGGAGTGGAAAATGTTTACATGCCCTCCTAAACAAACAAAACAGCACAGGATTCTAACATATATAAAATGTATCCCAAACATTAGCCAGCGGACTCAACTTTACATCAAATAAATCCTGTGATTACACTGACAGAGGTGGGAAGAAATGGATGAATAATGGGCAATATCAGAGAAAATGTGATTGATAATGGAAGTGAGGTAGAACCCAATAAATTAAATAATCATCCACACCTTCACACTGATGCAATAAAATAGTAGTGATGAGGAGAGAGACAGCTCGTCCTCAGAGTTTACATGATAATTAATACCTGAAAGAGGAGTGACTTGGATAGTAATGAGACAGCGATGACACACACACTACAGCAGCTCCTGAAGACACACATTATTGATAGAGCTAAAAGTGAGGTAGGGAGAATAAAGTCTGAAATGAATGACTTCAGCAATCTGAAAGTACAAACTCCCAAAACTTTTACTACATGTGAAGACAAATGCAGTTATTTGTCTTGCTGAATAGGACAGATTTCTCACACTGCATGGAGTGGCACACTAGGAAGCATAAGAGACTACAGTGCTGCTCAAATACTGTGTGACCTTGGCTTGCAGCAGGAATTAAAAAGCCCAAACCTGAAAAGCACATTACACATCTCAGAAGTTAAATGTCATAAAAGGTGATAGAGGATGCAAGATAAGAAAGCATAGGAAACAAATGAATTTACGACAGGAAGTTATCCTGGCCTTGTGTCAGGAGATAATTGACTGTGTGTGAACATGATCATAAATTAGTTTTGCTCTTAACTGGCTGTGAGGCCCAGCAAATTTTCTAGCCTCCAACAATGTAAGACAAATTTCTGCTCTGTTTCGTTGCCACATTTTGTCTTCAATAATTTACCATGGTTATATAAAATGGTAATACTCTGGGAAAGTAGGTAGAGGTTACATGAGCCTTGTGTGGTCATTGTCTAATGTTGGGTCAATTTGATAATGAGAGCTAGTGAACATAGTCTGAAAATTTCAGAGCCTTTTAAATTTCCTTAGGAAGAAAAGCACTTTGCTTAAGAATGCTAGGAATTTGATTAGAAGGGTAAGATTTAGGAATGTTCACTTCTCACACCCATAATGTGAGAACTGGGAAAAAACATAAAGTTTGGCAATTTCAAGGCAACACATAGTTTTTACAAGCAAGATGCAAACTTTCCTGAAGCTAGGAAGCAATAGCACCAGAGCCATCTTCACTGGAGCAACCCTGGGTGTATGTCTTCAAAGTTTATAAACAATTTCTACTTAAAACACCTAAACACAGGGAGATCATAATTTTAAGATGCAGTGTATCTTACCATAGAACTTTTCTAATTCTTTAAATGTGGACCAATATATCAAATTGAACCTGCCTCATTGATTGCTATACTTCCATCTGAATCTACATCATCTTTGATCATGAAATATATCCTGTACTCTTTTTGGCTGACCCTGGTTTCCTCTAGTCTTATCTTGCCTTACCTCATCTATTCCTGGTTCCTTTACTGATTGTCTGGCATTTTAAATTATAGACACATAAATTTGATTGATCTCTTCATCATGGTTGACTTGTCAAATATCTGCTTTGAAACCTAGAAAGCACTGTTTACTGTTTTGTACATAGAAAATTCAAACCGTATTTCCAGTCACCTGATATTCACCCACCATGATTCACCAACCAGATGCAGTTTCTTTCTCTGCATCCTCAGCATCTTCCTGTTCTATCAGAGGATCTCCACTGCTGCTTCCAATGATATTTAATTACATGCTATGAATTAAGGCATCTGACTTTTTAATAGATCATTTTAAGCCAATATTTATATACGATATATTCTTTATTAGCTGCGTATTTCTCATTTTTTATTTTCACCCATGGCTACTTATGCACATTCACCAACCTTAAAGATACTTAAGATGATTATAATTAATCAATATGTAGCTCTTGCCAGGAAACTGCAGAGATTTAACATGACCAGGACACTGAGATTCCCAGACAAATAACAAACTTTCTAAGATTTTTTTTTTTACGTATAAAATGAGAACAATTCCAACCCTGAATCCAAGAAATTGATGATGGAAAAGTGTAGAAGATGGGACCGAAAGTTTTTGGCTCACATGGCAACAGGGATTCATTGTCCACATGGTAATAACTTTATCAACTATGAACAGATTACCAACAATTACCCCCCAGTAACAATATGCCGATATGTCACTGGGTGACGCCTCTGAAGTTGGCTTTCTGAGCTGAACTACCTTTGCCCTTTCACTCCCACAGCTCTTCTGTGTGAACTTATTTAAAGACAGCCCGGTTGCTCTCTTCTGAGAGAACTTAAAATACACAGCATGTACTCAAGATCTCAGCCAACGTGCAACTCTGCTGCAGCACTTGTCTCCACTTCAGACTGAGAGTCTTTTGTAAAAGAAAAGGAGCAGCACCCCTACAGCTTACAATAGTGCCAAACACATAGAAGACGCTTAAGGGACTTTTTGAAATAAGTGAATTAGTGGTTAAAGAAGGAAAAGTATTCTTTAACATATGGTTTCTAGACACCAAATCATAAAGGCATTGGTAAGCACAAAGAAGTGTTTCCTTTCCTAGAGTGGTATAGAAATTTGTTACTGCACGGCCAGATGCTGGTGTGCGCATCATCTAAGCAATGACCTTCTAAAATCTCCGTGTCTCTACCAAGTGAAGATTAACCGCTGGAAAACCTCCCTTTATTTTAGTGTTTAGAGTTTAAGACAAACTCTCCTCAGAAATTCTGACTAATCATATTTAAAGCGAATATCTGCGACCTAGTATTTGCTTAGTATGTGTAAAGTTTGGGGTTACAAGCACACACTAAGAATAGAAAAGATTAAATGAGGGTACGATAGAACAGGATGGGCCTGGACTTGATGGTCTGGGACAAAATACAACATGACAGATTAAAATAATATGATAATAATTAAAAAATAAATGAATGGTTTCAATGGCATCTTCTACACTCAGCCGAAGTATGGTCCTTAACATAATCTCAATCTGAGGAAGAGGGTGGTATAAGTAACACACATCTATTTTGTTGGCTCAGCATTCTTTTACCACTGGCTGCCACTGACCACAACGTTTGCACTTCCAGAGAGGTGTTCTGTTGTGTGTTTTTGTTTTGTTTTGTTTTGTTTTGTTTTTGTTTTTGTTTTTGTTTTTTTTTAATCTACATAAAGGAGGGAGGGAGAAAGGGGGGTTGGGGGCGCGGAAGGGGAATGTTGACAGTTCCATAATTAGCCACAAGAGGGCGGAATTGCATCACACATAGAATGGAGAGACACGGGAAATAATGAAACAGATTCACATGAGCGAACAAAAGTGTAATCCATAACCACACTGAATCTGTAGTAGAGGAAAAACAACGATAGTACAAATCTTGAAAGCTAAAGGTTTTTTGGACTTTATTTTATATCTTTACTTCCAGAGGCAGAGAATACTTACATAAAATTGACCATCACGTGTAAAACATTCGTGAATAGAACCAGGGAAGAGCAATGGGTTAGAAAAAATGCTTTAAGACCTGTCATGCTTGATTTTTAGGAGGACAACTTCGCTTTTTAAAGTTGGTTTTAATTATGTATATTTATAAGTATACTGAAATAGTGTGATTTTCAATGTATGTGTACAATTATAATAAATTTAGGTACTGGTATGTGCGACACTAATAGTTATATAAAACACGCTTCAGAAAAAATTTACTGAAAATTCATCCTTCAGCTAATATGATATCATTGGCTTCAGAGTCAAGCAATCATTGTGCAGAACTCCTGGATAACAGGTGCTCTGGCTTGTCTCTGGTTGCTGTGATAAAACACTAAGACAAAAGCAAACTAGGGGTAGAAAAGGCTCTCACACGCTGTATCTCATCACTCAGGGAAATCAGGGCAGAGGTTTTGCAAACACCTGAAGCTCATGGACATCACTGCCTGCTGCTCACTGGAAGGTGCAGCCTGCTTAACTTTCTTATGCATTGGGACCACCTGCCAGGGAATGGCACCGCCCACTGAGAATGGGGCTCTCCTGCAATGAGCATCAATCCACACAGATACACCCACAGGCCCATCTGACCCCCTCCTCAGATGTCTCCAGTGTCAAGTTGACAGTTAAAGCCAGAGAGAACACAGGGCAAGCTATGTTTGGCTTTAGTATGTTATTAGGTGCCAAAAATTTCAGCTTCTGTGATCCTCCATAAAGTTAGAACCAAAGGAAAGACTAGTAGAAGACTTAGGAATGACCCAAGTCCTTAATTCCCTCTTCACTAAGATGAGTCTATTGTCCACTGTATGAGGACTACTAACCTAGTATGCAGTGGCCACCCCCTCGGCTGGACTGACCAGGTGAACTCTGTGGAAGACACCTCTAAGTCATCTAAGTACCTGTGCCAAACAGACACATGTGGCTCGAGGAACCCTGGCAGCTACCTTTGCCAACTGCTCATGTTTGAATTTATCATCACCAACCCCGAGCAAAGTGGCAATCTGAATGCAAATCAGTTCCTTCTCCCTGCCCTACACAGACAGGGCAGATCTTCTCCTGGCTCACAAACCCCCAGGTTTCTCCCTTCAAAGTTCCAGCTGCTTCTTTGATCGCTGGGAACATAGGAAAGACCAGTGCACAGTTTCCAAGTTTTACAAACATCAAGTTCCCTGACATTTCTGGGCCTAACAGATTGATGTGCACTGTGGTCCTTCCTTCTTTGGGGAAATAAATGTTTGTCCTCTGCTCCAAAACCAAATGCTGTTCTATTCACTGAATCCTCCCCACTGGATTGCCAAGACACACACACATGCAAACACACACACACACACACACACACACACACACACGCGCGCACACACACACGCATGCATGCTAAGTCTTTCTGAGAGTGCATACTCTTCTATGTTGCATCAATGTTTTCCTCTACATTTGATGCTCTCATTAGCATGCAAAAATGTCCACCTCCAAACAAACAAAGAAAAACACTTTTTCTGTTTCCACATCCGATTTTAATTATGACTCCATTGCTTAAAGAAGAGATGCTCATTGGGATAAAACATTGTGAGGTATTTAATGTCTTTGACGTAGCCAAAGGCACTGAAGAATTACATATATGGGGCACACCAATCAAGGCAAGGCCACTCTCTGCTTTAAAGCAGAGATGCTTCCCTTTGCAATGAATGGTACTAGACGCAGAGACCTATGACTGCTCTGGGAGTTGAGGATAAGTGATGATTGAGCTCTACCAGTGCCATATATACCACCCCATCTAAGGCTCTGGGAACAGCATGGGTGGGACAGTGAACAGAATGTAAGCATGAGAAGCTCCTGAGAAGGAGGACACACTGTCTTCTGAACCTGACACAGCCCCAGCATCATTATACCACAGCCTCTGGGGCTGCTGCCACTGGGCCTGTCATAAAGAACCAGGGCTAGGACTCACAGGGCCTTGTCTCTCTCAGCTAAACTGCTGGATTATGGAGGAGGAGCAACCATCATCTTCAGCTTAGCACCCATAGGGGAGCCTACATGGCCAATGGGCATCTCCAAACCCATGTTTACACAAACAACCCTGGTTAAACTCAATGGTTCATAAAGCAAAACAAAGCATAGACATGATAAAAGGACTTGTATAGAAGAAAAGTGTTAACGGGTTGGGAGGGAGGTAAGGGTGTGTGTGAGAGTAACCAGAATGCACTCTGTGCATGAATAAAATGCAAAATATTAAAAATAAAATTCTTTAGACATATACCTTAATAGTTTACTATAAAAAAAGTTGGCATTAAACTAGACTCTTTCTTAAATTACTTATTTTTTTTAAAAAAGCAAAAAGTGTTTTAACTCATGACTTCGTAATGATTTTTTAAAGCTTATTTAAGAGTTATTTTCTACTATGCAACCAATTTCACTTCTAAGAGTACATGAGAAGGAGCAGCAGAGAAACTGCCAACATGACAGCTCCACAATATGGGTAAGGCTTTTATTGTAGACATGAAAGAAAGAAGACAAAGAAACATCTGGAGGAATCCAGAGTAGAAGGAAAGAAGAGCAGATTGGACATGGCCGGAGCTGGGGAAGTGGGAGGTAGGACAAGAGTGGAGATAGCAAGAGACAGAGAACAAAGCATAGCAAGAGAGCGAGCCTATGGGAATAGGAAAGAACAGGCACTTACGATGTCGAGGGAGCCTGGAGGCCAGCATGAGTTTTAATAACGCTGGCAGGTGCCTCAGATACCCATATGTCCATTAGTCAGAGGTGCGGGAACCATTTTACAGGAGAATGCTGGTTTTACTGAGCCACCAGAAATCCTCCTATAGCACAGTTTGAGCTCATCTCTGGGTATTTGGGCAGCTGGGAGCTAATCCTAAGCACTTCACTTATAAGCAAATATTCATTTCACATTCAAACACAGATTCCAATTTCAGCCTCATACTGCATTATATGGGTGATATATGGCAACTCCTTACCAGGAAGAACAAAAGAATTAGAAGACAGGAGGTGAAAGCCAAAGAAAGAGCATCCCATCTGTTCCTTACCATTATTGTCCTTTCAATGACGTATTTCTATTGTATCTGCTTGAGTCTGTTGGTGCTGCGGTGCCTAGTATTAATCTTCATATAAGTGATAGTGTCCTCATAATTTGTACCAGAGTTTTTAGGCAAACGGAACATTTTGATCTCCCTTGGTTTATATTATTGAGTATAACTATACTGTAAAGGCATACTATTAAAAAATCCTAGAGTACCTTTTTCTTGGTATACCTATAATGGCTTATGTCCCTTAGCGTTACTATACTTAAATTATTCTGCATATACTTTATATAATACTATTTCTAGCCTTATTAAAAGAATAGAATTATTATCATAAAATTAGAAAGTGTCTATAAAGCAAATCACAACCTGAGCCTAGGCATACCTGCAAAGATAAAGAGTGAAAAAGCACGTTTGCTGTGAGCATCTCCTCACCCCTGTCTCTAAGCCACAGTTACAGACAACAATACCCACTGACTGTCCTGTACCAAGTGCTTGCTTAGTTCCTTTCTCATAGATGGAGTCCCAGCTCTCCAAGGACCCCTATGGAGTGTAGAGAACAGGAGACCTGGCTGTCAATGGGGTGACAGATGCTGGAACCAAGTCCCTCTCAATTATAAATCTGAGATGCTAATCTCTGCTAAATTGTTAATGGCTGCTAATGAAATACTCCATTACCCTTTTGATAAACCATTTGCATATAAATAAATCCTTCTGGAAGGTCTCCTTTAACCCAAAGGAGATGTTTTGCATGCTGGCAGTGATGTAGCTCTGCTTCCTCACTGTCCCTTGCTGATATCAATAGGCTGTTAGATCTCTAACTTGAGGACATCATAAAGACAGCAAAGGCTCCTGGCCACTAAGTCAAGAGCTAGAGTTCAATTTCTTAAAAAAAAAAAAGAAAAAATGTTCACTCTACTCATCATAGGAAACTACCTGGCATGCTGAAGCGAACAGAAGTTCCCAGAGTTCCTTCTGTGGGACTTCTGCAAGGCTAGGTAACTGACCAGAACTTCAGTGACTTGAATGTTGCCAGTCCAGACCCAAGAGGGCATCTTTAGCCCCCTTAATAGCTATGCATTGTCCTCCTCCATATCTGAATGAAGATCTTCATGACAATTAGGCAAATCCTTTAAAATTTACAGCCACACACTTACCTTCTATCCACCAAAAGACTAAGACCACCATCAGATAGCAATTGAGGCCCATAGTGGAGGCTTCACAGCTTGGCTTTAACCAGTGGGTCCTAATTACTTTGCTGTTGCTCTGATAAACACCATGACTAAAGTCAACTTGGAGAGGAAAGGACTGTGTCTGTTTAACTTCCAGTTAACAGTTAACAGCCAACAGTCGCTGAGAACAGAAAAGGTAGGAGCTCAAAGCAGGAACTGAAGTGAAGACCATTCAGGTCACTACCTACCATAGATAACTATAGGGAAATCTACAAATTTCAGGTGGAAAGTACTTAAGAAACGATATCATGATAACGAACTGAACAGGCACTGAATCTCTCTAAGTAACATTTAGGAGACTCAGGCATGATTAAAGGCAGTGCATAAAGAAGAGCAGAAGCAGGCAAATCTCAGAGAGTTCACGACCAGCATGGTCTACATACAGGGTTCTTGGAGAGTCAGCTCTGCAAAGAGAGACCCTGTCTAAAAATTTAAAAAAATAGCCATATTAAGTAATACACCCTAAAATATTATTGTTATTATTAGAGAAGTGGATTAATAATTCTAAGGCTGCTGTGCCTGTATAAGGCACTAGAGTCAACAATTAAGTAAGTAATAGTAGATGGTAGAGTCATAACTCTGACTGTTGGGATGGGCATTCACCAATAAGCAAGGGAGGTTGGTTAGAAGTATCTTTGTGACAACTGAGTAACTCAAGGCCCTTATGGGTCTCAGTTGGTTTACAGATATTTAGATACACACATAGTAGTACAGAAATGTTTATTGGTATGTGTATACACACAGTTATTACATACATACACGGCTTTGTTCTCTTGTGTAAAAGGCCTAATCTATACCCCACTACCTGGAAACACACTTGGTGTCCATTCCTGAGTCCCTGTTACCATCCCCCAATAAATGAACATAGATATCCTTGAAGAAGTGACTGGTTGCAGTTCTAGGCAGTTCTGAGCCTGGAACATCTTGAAAACCCAGGGGATTGTCATATATATATATATATAATGTGACTAGGGTTAGTCCAGGCACTGCTTACCTCCTGATGACAACAGGTGGACCTCAAGGTCGAATGTCCCAAGGTCCTGTTTCTCACTCAGGGGCAGCATAGTGAACTCAGGCTAGGGTACTAAGCCAGCTTCGCAGCCTCTCCAGGAGAGGTGGAAAATGAGTTTCTACTTGAGCGTTACAGTTTAGCTCTTTCAGAATGAAACTGAAAGTCTCCACAAGCCCATGATGATACCAAGGTGTTACGGCTCCTTGTTTGAGCTGAGGTGCTGAGCACAGCAGAGGGAACAGGTAGATGTTTGAAAGCAGCTGGCAGGCAGGTCCAGTGAAACTCGGCTCTGGCTGTGCTTCACCGGAGGTCAACACTGACCCAGCAGCCATGATGGCGCAGGCCCCAGCGGTTGCAAAGGCAGTTCTGCCATTGCTGCCTGGCCACTGGGCAACCAAGCTAGCCTTTATTTATATACATTGGGCAGTGGGGAAGGGTTTGAGGGTGAAGGTGTCTGATTTTTTAGGGTGCTAGGATATTTAATCTATATACAGTGGTGCAGTGCCTCATTTGCATGCAGTAACAAAGAAAAACACAGTAGTTAATTATCCTATATGTGATGTAATAGCTTCTAAGTATGATTAAAGATCATTTGATGGAGACTAGGATCTCCTCAGCATAGGGGGCGTGGGATACTTCCAGGAATTCCCTGTGTTTGTCCCTTATCAGGTCCCTTATCAGGAAGGGATCTAGCTTGTAACTTTCCTTGATGGCTATGTGACATTCCTTTCCAAACCTGGGGTTACCAGATCCTATGGAGTGGGAATCCTGCTGAGAAAAGAGAATCTGCCTTCATAGACCGTGCACAAAATGGCTATTGGGAGAAGTCAGACTTCAACCTTATCCAGCAGAGTGCCACAGTAAAGAATTATTAAACACACAAAGCACATGAGAGAGGAAAGGCAGACAAATACAGCTACCAACTGACAAAGCTTTCAATGACCAAAACTGGAATATTTTGAACAATAAAAGAAGAAAACACCGGACTGTTACCAAAAATATAAAACCCAAATCTACCTTAACCAACTGAATGAAATGACGCATGGGGGAGTGCAGGCAAGGCTAATATGTGGGAGAGTGTCACTTACTCCGCATCATCTTACGCACCATTACTCTTCACACAGGCTGAACACAGCTCCCCATAGGTTTGGACTCCACACAGTGACTAGTGACAACAGTACAGTAGTGACGGCTTCACAACCTACAACCGAAAACTCTGGCTATCGCTGTCAGATAATCAAAGTCAATATCAAGGGTTATATCATTGTGTTGGTATATAATCTTGAGATACTGCACTAAAAAAAGGACTGTCGTTTGTGACCATTGCCCCCATAACCCAAGGAAACTGAAAAACTGTCACGGCTTGCAACAATAATGTGGGGTAGAACAAATAAATGCATGCTTTTGCCTTTATTTAATCACTTTACAGCTGATTTCAGGCCCCTCCTTCCTCTCCCCCCAGTCCCACCTTCATGCCCCTCTCCAACTCTCCCTCCATCTTCTCAGAGAAGAGGCATCCCCTAAGGGTTACCCTGTCATCTCAAGTCACAGCTGGACTAAATGTAGCCTCTCCCATTGAGGTATGACAAAACAGCCCGGCTAGGGGAAAGGGATCCAAAGGCAGGCCACAGAGTCAGAGACAGCCCCTACTCCAATTGTTAGGGGACCCATAGATGACCAGGTTACACAGGTTAGTTTACTCTGTAGGTCTTCCTGTAGTGTCTTTGACCCCTCCATCTCCCTGTCGCTCTTCCACAAGGCTCTCCAAGCTTGGCCTAATTATTGGCTATAGGTCTTTGCATCTGTTTCCGTCAGCTGCTGGATGACTCCTCTCAGAAGACAGTTATGCTACCATCCTGTCTACAAGCAGAGGTATCATTAATAGTGTCAGAGGTTGTCTCGCTCCCTCAGGTGGGTCTCAAGTTTGGCCAGTCGTTGGTTTGCCGTTCCCTCAATCTCTGTTCTGTCTTCACTTCTTGTAGGCAAGACACATTTTTTTTTTGGTCAAAGGTCTTACGGGTGGTTTAGAGTGAGTTAACCTAGATCTCTCAGAAGACAATTATGTTAGGCTCCTGTCTGCAAGCCTAGCAGAGTATCATGAACAGTGACAAGGCTTGCTCTCTATAGTGGGGTCAGCTAGTCATTAGACTGCGATTCGCTCAATTTCTGCTCCATCTTTATCCCTATGCTTCTTGTAGGCAAGACAAATTTTGGGTCTAAGGTTTTTTGAGTGAGTTGGTGTCTTCCTCCATGCACCCGAAGTCCCACCTGGATGTAGGAGTGGTAGCCTCAGGCTCGTCAACCCATCTTTACCTCCCCCACCCCCAGCTGCTAGGAGTCTCCGCTAATGTCACCCCCATAGACTCCCAGGAGCCTCCCCTGTCCCAAAGATGCCCCCACTGATTTCCATCATCTGCTAGTCCTCCCCCACCCCTCATCCCCTCTCCCCTCTCTCCCCACACCAGATCCCCAGCCCCACCAGTTCCTTCCTTCCATCTACTTTAAATGTCTATTTTATTTCCTCTTCTGAATGAAATTCAAGCATCCTCCTCTGGCTCTCCTTGGCTTCTTTGGGTCTGTGGGTTGTAGTAAGGCTATACTATAGGTTAATATCCACTTATAAGTGAGTACATACTATGTATGTCTTACTGGGTCTGGGTTACCTCACTCAGGATGATCCCTTCTAGTTCCATCCATATGCCTGCAAACTGCATGATGTCTCTATTTTTTAGTAGTTGAGTGATATTCCATTGTGTAAATGTACCACATTTTTTTACCCATTCTTTAGTTGGGGGACATTTAGGTTGTTTCCAGTTTCTGGCTATTACAAACAAAGCTGCTATGACACACAGTTGAGCAAGTAGTCTTGTGGTATGGTGGAGCATCTATCTTTTGGGTATATACCCAGGAGTGGTATAACCGGGTCCTGAGGTAGATCTGTTCCCAGTTTTCTGAGAAAACTTCAGATTGATTTCCACAGTAGTTGTACAAGTTTGCACTCTCAGCAGCAATGGAGGAGTGTTCCCTGGCATCCACATCCTCCACAGCAAGTGCCGTCACTTGAGTTCTTGACCTTAGCCTCTCTGGCTGGTAAAAGATGGGATCTTAGAGTCAATCTGATTTCCATTTTCCTGAGACCCTATCACAGCTTGGACTGATCTTAAGGGATATAACAATTAAATATAATATGTTATCCTGGAAAGCCGAGTAGAAAAGAATTGAAGACATGAGGAAAACTAGAGAAGCCTGTATAAAAGGTAGCCTTTGGTTAATGCACGAGCATTGGTATTAATCTAAAGGAAGTTGCTGTATTCCTGTGTGATGGTCATGGTAGAGGATATGGGAGTGGGACATATGGAAATTTGTACAAATTCCTCAATTTACCTGTACATCAAGACTGTGCTAAAAATGATATCTATTAAAGACGGGAAAGTGACAATATGTTGTTCTAGGTATAAAAGCTTCACAGAAGGATTGATTTTCATTTCTGCTAGTGACATTACAGCATGCTCACTGTTTTTGTGGTTTCTACCCACATTTACGTGTGAAGTGCATATTCAATACTAATGTCAGCTAGATATTAATGAAACTTAAATATGATGTTTCTGAACCTTAATTCCGCAATTCTGAACTAAATACACATACCTTTATGATACCTAAGAGTTCAGCAATCTATGATAGGATAAAGGGCTTACTCTTAGGAACACGAGTCTCAGAAATGGACTAAGCTATCCCGAATTTCAAGTGCATACATCCTGCACGCCAAACTCTGAGTTACTAATTTTGTTTTGTTTTGTTTTTTGCACTTTTTGGCCCTCCTGCTGCCTTTGCTCCGTAACTGATAGGGGAACAGGAAGTTTTCATTTTCTATCTTCCTTGACCTTACGCAATTCAGTGTAAGCTGCTCCACAAATTCCCAGGGTAATACTGGCAAGATGCAACGATGTCGGGGGGCTGGAAGTGGTGGTGGGAGCGTGGATGAGTCGAATGAGGAACATCCACCTCGCAGAATGCCTGTGATAAGGCGAATCCCTGCTTGGAAATGCCTTGCTTAGGAAAGAAACCCTGGCAAAGCAACAGAGAGAGAATCCTAAGCTGCCTTTGCCCTTAACACCACCAAACCCCTAAACCGTTGGTTTGTTCACTAACTTGGAAGGGAACAAAAGGAGGAGCATGAAAGCAGAGAGATAACAACCTTCATATCTGGAGCCAATTTAAAGAGGCAAGGACAAGAGGCTCCCGTGCATCAGTGCTTATTTTATTGCCAAGGGAAATTCTGAGAAATCCGTTGGGAGTTACAGCCATCTTCGGATGTGATTTCTGCCTCTTGTTTTTTCGAATATCACAGCTTTTGCCTAGGCATTCTGCCCAGAAAGCAGGGACTGGAGGGTACAGAGATGCCTAGGGAGGCGCGCGCAGGGGGGGGGGGGGGGGGGCGGTAGGAGAGGGTGCGGAGGGGCACATCTGTCCACTAGCCAGCAGCCCCAAAATCCTAGGATGACCCTTCTCTGTGTCCTTGGGTGATTTCTCTGTTCTCTTCTTCATTGGGTTGGAAGAACCCCGTCCTATGACAACAGCAAGAAAATGAGAGCTCCAAAACATTCAGCTTTCACGACTGCTTTGACTCTGAGGGTGGGTGTGTGTGTGTGTGTGTGTGTGTGTGTGTGTGTGTGTGTGTGTGTGTGTGTGTGTTAAAAGCAAGTGAATCATGCTATGCTACATTTTAAAAAGACCGATTGCCCTTTTAAATTTTTTTCGGAGTATTTGACTGCTTATCTCAATAGACAATCAGCCCTCAAATTCAGCAAAATGAACAGTACTGATAAGGAAGATGGAGAGGGTGGGAAACCCACACAGTCAGATGGAACTGTCCAAACCACTACAGTGACGGGGGAGCGTGGAGAGCAAGGACGCTCTGCAAAGAAAGTCTGTCTGCCCTTTCTGGTTTGTTGCACAATACGGTAATGCCGCGGGTGTAAAATCGGTCACAGTAAATCAGTCTCCACCCCGGGGAGCAGCGTCTTTCGGGCGCAGCTGGCAGATGCGGTTGCTGGAGACTCAGAGCGTTGCGTCTCCCCCCGCGGCTTGCACCGAGTGCGCTGCTCCGGCGGGGGATGACTTCATGCGGCCGGCCTGGAGTAGCCAGCGGCGGCTGCAGCTGCAGGTGGGGCGGAGGCTGTGCTAACCCAGAGAGCTTGCAACACGCGGCCGGGCGGCGGGACTGCAGCCCGGGGCAGCAGCTAGGTCGAGCCTCTCCATCCCATCCCGAAGGTAAGCCGCGGCCCGCGCTAGCCGCCTGGAGGCGGGCTTTCGCCTGGTTGGTGACTGGCTTTGTAGTACCAGGAAAAGAAGGACTAACCTTGCTGCATTCTGCAGTGGGAAACGGAGCAATGGAGTGAAAGGTTACTCAGCCTTGTTTGGAGATGGGGAGATGTTGCGAGCAAACAAAGGGCCTTTCAGCCTTCAGCTCAACCTTTTCCGTAGCAGGTTGGTTTAGATACTAAGGAGAATTAGAAATGTAAAACCATCTGAATGCCCGTTTTACCTTTGTGTCTTCTACTTTCACTGTCACTCGACCATTTCCTAGCTTGGGAGCATCATGTCCTTGGAAACAGTTGGGGAAATAATCAGTAATCTCGCCTCTCTGTGTCTTCTTTGGTCCTCAGTTCCCTGGTATTGGGTGTTTCTTCACTCATCTCAATGTCATATACCACCTGCTTGCTTCAATACCGTGCCTTTGGGAGTCGGAGTGTAGGGAAAACTTCGCTCCTCTCTTGAGTTCCGCATGGTGTGGACTGCACTTGTCAGCTTCTCCCTTTATTTTCCATCTTCTCTGCCAACCACTTCGTTGATTTTCAGAGATTGTTGTATCAGCTTGTCAGCTCTTACCCTTCTTGGGTTCCATGACTGACTTCATCAAGGACCCAAGAAGGGCATTGCCTCGCACAGGGTTCCTTACTGGTTAGTTCCTCATCATACCCTGACCGGCGGACTTTCCCCAAACATAGAATGAAATGTCCTACTTTCAGCTCAGGACCAACATGGTTTTCTCTAACTGCCTTCCTTGCAATCACTCTGGTTGGCTACCCAAAGACTTGCTTGAGTGGAATAACAGAATATATTGGGCCATGCAGGCCGTTCTCTTTGAATATTTAGGTAGAGGGAAACTGGGAATGGCAGTCTATCCGGTTCTTTTAAACCATCTCTGATTTAGCCTGGGTGTAAGAAAATTAGCTGTCAGGGTTTACTGCAACCATTCCAAAAAAAAACTAGTAGTGCTTGCCCCAGGATTCCCAAGTAACCTCAAATTGGGGCTTTCCTATTGGAGGACAGAAAACCAGGGGGTCTGTCCAATCCCTGTCCTGGATTATTTGAGCATCCCGAGGTTTGTCTCCTCACGTACAGGTTCCTCTCCCCCCCTACACACACACACACACACACACACACACACACACACACACACACACACACACACAATTAGCTTTAGTCCTTACTCTCACCTGGCACATACATCTGAATAAGATGCAAAGCAGTTAAGATGGCTGTTATGGGCACTGCAAATATGTGCCTCACCAACAGAGCGGTTGCAGTAAACCAGACTGTGGCGAGGCTGTGAGCCAATATTCCATCTAAAAGGAGACCTGTCATCTCCACACTTGAAATCAGAAAGGCAGTTTTGCCTCAAAGGCCATGCCTTTCCATTCAGTACAAAGGTAAAGCAATGAAAAAGAGGAGGGAATTTAGCCTAAAACATGACATGTCTGACTGTTTTGCCTTCCCAGTGTTACAGATTCTCTGAAGTCAGGATAATTCCAGCATGTATGGGTATACTTTCCGAATTACAAATTCTCCTAGAAAGTCTCTCGAGGAACAGTTGATTTTGCTTCTTTGTCGCCACTCTCTGTATCTGGGCAGAAGTGGAGGTGGGGGGTGGGGGTGGGGGTGCCCACAACAAAATGACCCGCTCCAGGAACTGTCTCTGGGATTTTCAAAAACTGGGTTTCTGTTTGTTTATTGTTGCTATTGTGTCTTGGCTATGTCTTTTATTTCACATATTAAACACTTGAGACTCCAGAATTTTGACTCAATTACATCTTCTAATAAAGGAAACAAAGAATAAGGGAGAAAAGGTCCTAACTTCCATTACCTTTTTTAGTTGTAAACTATTTAACGAATCAATCATCTTTTCTGAAAAATAATTAATGATAAATATAAATGATTCTTTAACAAAACTTACCTCTGTGTATTCTAAATAGAAGTCCAATTATATAATGATCACGTGATCCTTCAGGAACCAAGCAATCCTTATGATGTTTACAGCTGTATGTTTTGGTCATGAATGAGATGCCGAAGAGCACCCCAAGGGTGATTAAAATCCAAAGGCTATGTTGCCTGGCTTCTGAGAAAACTGAATTACCTAGCAATAAATTGGTTCAGGATCAAGGGGATGGTGCTTAGTGAGCTGGAAGGATGCCGGCCAATGTTTTCACACACGTGTAACTAATCAGCTAAAAACAAATCCAGAAAACAACTTAGAGATAATTTTCATTCATTCAGGCACAACTGAGGAGGACTGGACACATAAGGAACTCCTGATATGGACCTTGTGTTTAAACAATTTTGGGAAATATTTATAAATTCAGAGCTCTAAGCAGAGATGTGTGTATGTATACACACACACGCACACACACACACTACACACATGTATACACACATATACACACACTATACACAAACACATACACACATACACATATACCACACATACATGGGTACATACACATACACATATATACTCCTCTACAGATACACATACATACATTTGCACACACACACACACACCATGCATGTGCATGCACGTGCACGCGTGCACACACACACACACACACACGTAGATGGTGCTTTGACTGGGATTGAGTTATAGCCATTTTTCCTTCACATGTTTCTCCAGAAAAAGAGTTAATTAGCTGGTATTCAGAAAGAGAAGGAATAGAGAATGAATATTTCACAGGATTAAGTGCTAAAGGAGATGCTAGTCTTCCTGTAGGTTTGACAGGATAGAATTGAAAACAATCAATTGCTTTTCCAAGCGCATGAACACTGTCTAGCAGGCAGTGTCATCAGAAGCTTAGCAGGGGCAAATTGAAAGCTCAGGGGTGACTTCCCATGGCAAAAGACTATGTTGTGGTGTTGTACCTCTGCCGTGCACACCATCAAAATAGCCTTGTGTTGAAACAGTGAAAAATAGAAAAGAAAGATAGAGGAAGAAAGGTCATTCTTTTTTGTAGAATACTTCCACTGAAAATGAGTTGAGAAAATGGTATTATATTAAAGTTTTGGACTACTGTGGGCTAAAGCATGAGACCCTGCCTCAAGCAAACAAACACAAAAAGCTGCTTTGAATGTTACCAACAGTGCCAAACAGTGCCTTGTTTGCTAGAGTTCTGTGACCCTTCCCTCTTTTCAGTAGTTATGATAAATGATACCGACCACACAGGGTGATAGCTCATCCGGCTCCTCTCTAGCCCTCTCAGAGTCATCCACGACAGCTAAACATGAGCTCATTTTCCAGCGCACGCCTCCTGATATCAGGCCACTGTATCTTTACCGGTTTCTTCAGGCAATCTGCCTGCCATGAAATACATTTACAACTACTACTGCCTCTTCTGTAAAGCCTTCTCGCATGAGACAGGCTTTCTCCTCCTTTGTCTAAATCCCTATGGTTCTTTCTGTCTTGAATCTCCCTGTGAATGTGTACTGTCTCATGTGAAACAGAATCAGAGGCTGGAATCAGCACGTTGCTTCAGCCAGTTTTACTGTGTCCAGCTATGTCAATCCATAGCACACATCCCATGAGATTTGTGTGACTAAGGAGCTTGGAATCCTATGCTGACCAATGTGCAGATGAGCATGGAGAGAAGCTGACTGCTGTGGACCACCTTGAAAGACAAGATTTATCATTAGAAAATGTATATCTCCTTCACTTGTCATTTATTCTTAGTGTCTCTATCTGAAGGAATTTATGTGTCTTTGTCAGTGAAGGAAACAATGATAAAGTATGTTCATCTGCCAAACAATTTCCAGTCTAAGGAGCTACATCTCACCTTGAATAAATAGAAATACATTGAGATTCTAAGCTGGAATGTAAAGAAACTGGAACTAGCTGGCGTAGCTGCTGCTGATTCAAGCAAGTGTGAAAAGAGCAATACTAATCTGGAAAAAATTCAAGAAAGGGAGATTAAAAATGCAAGAGGACACCCTCAGCTGTCAGTTTATTTATATCCCCCCTAAATATTTTGGTTTCTGGCCAAAATATGATCATTAAATAACACAAAAACTGAGTGTAATTTTTTTTAACTTTATAATATCCCCATTCTTGAGATACATTTAAGTTTTATCATATATTTCACAATTTTTAAAAATGCGACAAAGTGTACACATGCAAAAACTAGAACATGCGTATATGCATTATGTATATGTTTTATGTATCTTAAAATTAGCATAATAATTTAATTATGTAAAATTTGAAATCAATGTCACAATCAATTTATTATCTTAAACTTGCTTAATTTTATATACATTCACAACGTTGTGAAGACACCATGCTATTTATTTTCAGACAGTTTTCATCATCCTGAACATATTTTTTGTGCATTAAATAGTACTCCATTATTCTCTGAACTCCTTGGGCCCTTAGTAAACTCTGAATTCTGTGCCTATAAAATTGTCAATTTTCTTCACAAAAAGTAGATATTACACTAGTTTTCTTATTTCCTGCATTTTACACTTAATACAATGCTTTCAAAATTTATCCATGTCATTATGTGTCAGGATTTCATTTCTATTGAAAGCTATTTTATTCTATGCATATACTAGAATTTTGTAATTCTTAGTTGCAGAACACTTTCAGTACATTGTATTCGTAACATGCATTATGCTTTGTAGCAGTCTAGTAATGTTTACCAATTTTCTATGTATATGCCATATTTTATTCAGTCAAGAAAGTTGATAAGTATGCATTAAGTTAAAACTGTCCAGTCTTATGAACTTCAAGCCATGATTATGTCATTATGGACATAGGACATAAAAGTTGATGTATTTTACAGTTGATGGGAGTATGCCTAAACACTTATGTTTGAATATGTAAGCCAATTATACAAAGTCTTACCTTCTTCAGAGGATAGTATTTGTGTTTATATCTGAGCCATTTCAAGCAGTTTTGTAAATGAGCCCAAGTAATAAGTGGATATTCATCTAGC